>NC_082390.1:17833058-17878058 GCF_031168955.1 Gadus macrocephalus
GAACACATTAATTAGAGAAGCCTAGTGGTAGACTTACAATTACTGTGCATTGCTTCTTAAGCAAGCCCCTGAATCAGGCATAGGCTTACATGGTTATAATCCATTTATAATAATGATACATGTTTTGGTCATCACCATGTTTTCTTAAGACAGGATTTATGCAGAAATTCTAGACAGGATCAATCGATCAATCCAACAGCTGAAGTGACCTGCTGTTTGTTCTTACCATGCCCTCTGACCTTTGGTCTTAGTGCTGCATTGATCGCAAAACCATTGAGTTTTCTGAGTAGTTCCTCAAGTACGTTATCCAGAGCTAGCCTCACACACTGCCTGGCGTTTAAATATGTTTGACACCAAGTCTTGGAGGGAGATTTGTAACAGGTAAAGCAGAGGACAGCTATCTTGATAGACCTAACTTGTCTCAGACAAGCCTGCTTGTTTCTGACTGTAATCAACAACTTGGTGGATATGGTGGATACGGGCCGAGAACGCTGAGAGATTACAACTGTTGTCAGGCTGAATCACATGGACAAACTATATTAGGGGGAAACAAAAACATACACACATGCTAACACACACACACACACACACACACACACGCACACGCACACACACACACACACACACACACACACACACACACACACACACACACACACACATATGTGGACAAATGGACACGGAGCTTGATGCAAGAGAGGATGCACAAGAAGACACAGAGAGGGAAGCACAGTTGACTTCCTCTGTCGTTACTCACACCTGCAGTGGGATGCAATCACCATGGCAACAAGACTTGGCAACACAGTGCAGAGATGATATTTAAGGTTGTGGTCTTTAATCCCCTCCTTTCTCTACTATTTCACTGTAGAGTTTTTAGAAAATACATCTATTTTGTGCTATCTCGTTTTACACTTTATATACATTTGTAGGCTAAAAGCTCACAACGATCAACTTGTATCAGCCTATGAGAGGGGATCCTTGCAGATCTACTGAGGACATTCTGATAACCAAGCTTCGTTGAAGATGCTTATCTGTCCACGACTTTCTAATACAAAGGGAATGGACGCGACAAAGCATTTCACACACAAGGACCTTTATAGACGTGCCGTGCGTGTACAATAAGAGAGGGAAAATAATTTGAAGTGCATATAAAATGTATAACTGAAATTTTTTGAAATGGTATACAAGTTTGTGGTGTTTTGTTTTTAATTTGTGCAGCCTCATCATCTGCTATTGATGATAGCAGCTGATGACCGTGCAGCTCGCGAGGTGGTTTCATAATAGTTAACTGATGGTCGCCATCTAGTGGACGAACATAATACTAGCCTCAATGTATCTGCAGACAGTTATCTCAGATGACCGTTGTTTATCACTTGCTGACCTAGAAACCTATGCATGAAGAAAAGATGATAATGACAAATGATTACTATACAACAAATCTCGATTTTTTTCAATTCGTTTTTCGGATCACTTGAATATCTATTGCAGATAGTGCTTGATATAGGCATACTTACCATGGAAATGAATAAATGTTGTTTTAGTTATTTTATATAAGGCTTTTGGTAAGATAAAGCACAAATTTGAAATGATCTGGTTAAATGCTAGCTAGATGCTTGTAGGCTATATAATTAAAAAAATACTCATCATCTGTCCTCCAATAATCTTTATCATTCATTAGGGCATAGCGACAGCAATCCAGACAGGTCATGCCGGTTACCATTATTTTGTTGTTATAGACATTGATGAACTAATAAAGAAGGCCTATTGAAATAAGAAGAAATATATACCTTGGCCAATATAAACTGAATCCATTGCCAAATTATATTTAAAAATGAGTTCTACCTTGTTTTTTTAATTGCTAAAATGATAAAAGAAAAGTGATATCTTATTGTTAGATGTATGTCAATAACCCAGCGTATAAATATCTCAGCTAGAAATAATGATATGTCTTCAGAATGAAAAATCCAAATCACATTCAAATCCTCGATTGATCCCCTCTCCTGGGAGCTAGAAAACATTGTCAACGGTCTGTTTAATAGTAGTTTAAAGTATTCAATGTCATACTTTGATGAATAAAACTATAACAGTATAATATTGTTGTTTTTGTTCAGCAAAACAATGGAGTGAGCAAAGCATCCTCAATTCATGACTCGAAGCGCTGTTGCATTTCCTATCACTATAAATTAATAAAGTCGCTTTGGATGCCGCCCTCTGCTGGTCATTTATTTAAAACCACAGGTCATGTCAGTCTGCGTTAAGCAACAAAGACGCTGACTGCTAAAATCAACCTATCACTATGAAATGAAGCCGAAACAAATTAGCTTTATTCTCTTGCGATCATAAATTCCTGTCCCACATTTGGCCTCCAGCCAGCTGCTGACTTTAAAATGCATCCATCACTCTCTCAGGCGAGCGTGAGTGGATTCACCTGATGTTCGCAGGAAGGTTCCCTAATGGCTGCCATCAGTCAAGTGGCTCTTTAGTATCAGATTAAAAAATTACATCCAGGGAATTCCCCCTCCTTCAATCAGCAAGCCTGGCCTCAATGGGGGGCCAGAGTGGGTTTTGCCCACCTCCTACCTGCTCCAGAACACAACACACACACTGAGAGGCTGAGGAGTTGGGAGGAGAGGAGATCCACTGTGCTACCTCCATGACTGTAATCACTATCTCGGTCTTTTCCTACTATTAGGGGGCTTAATAAGGTAAACAGTTTGGCTAACCCTTACGCCGTAGCAGCTAGCCACCTCTCAATGCTCTCAATTATGTTATCAATGTTTAAATGTGTCCATAATTGTAATATTTGCAGTGTAATCCATCCAGTTTGTAGCGTTACTCCATTTAGGATAATTTTCTTCTGTTTATACATTTGCTGTATTAACAATTGCAGAATAACCTTTTCTACCATTGCCAAATATTACACTGCCCTTTTGTTAGTCTCTGTGTGTGTTGGTGCGTGTGCGTAAGTCTGTGCGTATGCGCGTGGGTGCATTTTTGATGACACCCACAAAGACACCTGAAAATACTCTGTGATATCTCATTAAATTCTTAAGGACTTTCGTTAAATTCATTACATCTTCCTAGAAGATGTAATGTCATCTTTGTCATGTGTGCTTTATTATTTTGTCCGTCAATCTTGAGAATTCCCACACCTCAATTAATAATAGCTAATAGGTTAATTTACTGTCAGTAATCGCTCCATTTTATTTAGAATTGCCACAAATCTATACTACAATTCTAAAGAAATGCATCTCATCACTTACTGTGTGTGTGTGTGTGCGTGTGTGTGTGTGTGTGCGTGTGTGTGTGTGTGGGGGGGGTGTTTGCGTGCGTGGGCGTGTGTGCATGTGTGTTTGTGTATTTGTGTGCGTGTGTATGTGGGGTGAGGGGATTGCGTGCATGCGCGTCTGTGTGCGTGTGTGTGGGTAACGCCCGGGTGTGCATTGTGCATGTGCATTCGTGTATGTTGTGTGGGAGGCGTCTGCAATTTTCTCTTCTTTATTTGTGTTTTGTGAGACCAAAACAAACCAACAGATCCAAATATTAACAAAAAACCAACAACCAAAACGCTGATTGGTGAGTTTGTGCTTGTGTTTACATTGCATGTCTGTGTCTCCGTGCCCCCCCCCCCCCCCCCCCCCCCCCCCCGGGGGCTGGGGTGCTGCTCCAGACTGTGGGAATAACAGGGTGTCTAATCCCAGGGGAGGGCAGGGAAGGGCCGCGCTCCGTCTCCCCTCATCCATGTGAGCGCTGCCGGCGGCCTGTGTGGAGAGGAGATCCCGCCGCGGGTCACAGAGCCAGACACCGCCCTGGGTTTGCGTGGGAGGGCGGAGGTGGTGGTGGTGGTGGTGGTGGTGGTGGTGGTAGGGTGGTGGTGTTGGTGGAAGTGGTGGTAAGGTGGCGGTTGGGTGGTGCTGGTGGTGGTAGGTCGGTGGTAGGGTGGTGGTATTGTGGTCATGGTGTAGGTGGAGGTGGTGGTGGAGGCAGTGGGGATGGTGGTAGTGTGTGGGTGGTGTTGGTGGTGGTGGTAAGGGTGGTGGCCGGGGAGGCGGTGGTGGAGGCTGTTGTGGTGGTAGTGGAGGTGGTGGTGGTGGTGGAGGGGGGTAGTGGTGGTAGGTGTGGTGTCGTTGGTGGTGGTGGTGTGTGGGTGGTGTTGGCGGTGATGGTGGTAGGATGGTGGCGGGGTGGCAGTGGTTGGGGTGGTGGTGTGTTGGTGGTGTAGGTGGTGGTGGTGGGGTTGGGGGAGGAGGTGGTCTGTGGTTGTTTGGGTTGGGCTGGTGGTGTGTGGGTGGTGTTGGTGGTGGAAGGGTGGTGTTGGTGGTGTATGGATGGTGTTGGTGGTAGGGTGGTGGTGGTGGGGGTAGGGTTGTGGTGGTGGTGGTGGAGGTGGTGGTGGTGGTGGTGGTGATAGGGTGGTGGTGGTGGTGGTGGTGGTGGAGGTGGTGGTGGTGGTGGTGGTGGTGGTGGGGGTAGGGTTGTGGTGGTGGTGGTGGTGGTGGTGGTGGTAGGGTGGTGGAGGTGGTGGTAGGGTTGTGGTGGTGGTGGTGGTAGGGTGGTGGAGGTGGTGGTAGGGTTGTGGTGGTGGTGGTGGTGGTAGGTTGGTGGAGGTGGTGGTGGTGGTGTTGGTGGTAGGGTGGTGGAGGTGGTGGTAGGGTTGTGGTAGGTTGGTGGTGGGGGTAGGGTTGTGGTGGTGGTGGTGGTGGTGGTGGTAGGGTGGTGGTAGGGTGGTGGTAGGGTTGTGGTAGGTTGGTGGTGGGGGTAGGGTTGTGGTGGTGGTGGTGGTGGTGGTGGTGGTGGTGGAGGTGGTGGTGGTGGTGGTGGTGGTGGTGGGGGTAGGGTTGTGGTGGTGGTGGTGGTGGAGGTGGTGGTGGTGGTGGTGTTGGTGGTAGGGTGGTGGTGGTGGTGGTGGTGGTGGTGGTGGTGGTTGGGTGGTGGTGGTGGTGGTGGTGGTGGTGGTGGTGGTGGTGTTGGTGGTTGGGTGGTGGTGGTGGTGGTGGTGGTGGTGGTGGTGGTGGTGGTGGGGGTAGGGTTGTGGTGGTGGTGTTGGTGGTAGGGTGGTGGAGGTGGTGGTAGGGTTGTGGTAGGTTGGTGGTGGTAGGTTGGTGGTGGTGGTGGTGGTGGAGGTGGTGGTGGTGGTGGTGGTGGTGGTGGTGGTGGTGGTGGTGGTGGTGGAGGTGGTGGTGGTGGTGGTGGTGGTAGGTTGGTGGTGGTAGGTTGGTGGAGGTGGTGGTGGTGGTGTTGGTGGTAGGGTGGTGGTGGTGGTGGTGGGGGTAGGGTTGTGGTGTTGGTGGTAGGGTGGTGGTGGTGGTGGTGGGGTGGTGGAGGTGGTGGTAGGGTTGTGGTAGGTTGGTGGTGGTGGTGGTGGTGGTGGTGGTGGTAGGGTGGTGGTGGTGGTGGTGGGGGAGTTGGTGTAGTGTGGGTGGGTGGACTTTCACAATGAGAGAACGAAGGAAACCGGTATAAGATAACATTTGCTAAACACACAGATACACGGCTGCAGTCCTTCCTCTGCCGAACACAGAGAGAGAGAGAGAGAGAGAGAGAGAGAGAGAGAGAGAGAGAGAGAGAGAGAGAGAGAGAGAGAGAGAGAGAGAGGGGGGGGGGGGGGGGGGGGGCGATAGAGAGAGAGTATTGCATTGCATGACACTGGATAACACTTTGGAAAAACTTTTTTGTCACAAATAATGTTATATTATGAGTGACACAGTTGCAAATGTCTATAATGTCACAAAATGTCTATAATTGGTATTACTATAAATTTATATATATATATATATATATATAAAAATTGATAGTAATACCAATTATAGACATTTTGTTGAGTCAAAAATATCCAAAATATGTATTCAATGGTAAATATTTAGAGAAAAAGTAAATAGGCATTTAAATGATGTTGAAAGATTGTTCAGGCTGCAGCATCCTGTTAATAACCTCCAGCACTGCATTCTTTTGATGACAGTTCTATTCGATAACAGGATTCCTTCAATACAATGTCCCTTTGCATTATTTCACAATACATACTCAGCATTCAACCTCTAGTTAGAGCTTTGCATTTGGGGAATTGTTGAGCTGTGTTCACAACCCTTCTGGGTCAGTGCCTGCCCGCTCGCTCCACACTGGACTATGTGCTTCAATTCAGGCACTGGTCAACCATTGGTCAGCGAGCATAAAATCCTTGAAAGGTTTCACTTCCAGCCAGTGAGAGACAAGATACGGCCACCATCAAGGCGGGGCTAGAGTGCCATAAAAGTCTTTGTTTGTCTTCCTTTAGTTACTTTCTGTGTTGGATTCAGGAGTCTAAATGGATACTTACCTTTACAACCCTACGACCCTGGCAGAAATAAAGGCTGTCAGTCAATAGAGTTCATGAATAGAGTGGAAGACAGAATGAAAAAACTCTTCATTCAGCCATTTTTCCTTTCACTTGCAGGTAATGCTTTACACAAATGACTTAGATAAAAGGTTACTTTTCAAACACAGGTTCCTAATCTGTGCTGGTATACTTGGTCCGTTAGTGTTATCAGAAATATGCTTTTGGCTACATTATAATTTTGTCAAACACATGTGCTTATCACTTTTCCAGCCCAGCTATCCATCATGTGTTTGTTGGACGGAGAACTGATAAGGGAATGTGTTTGACACTTTCAACGGTGGGCAGAGATACCACCCACCTGCATCATGCTATAGGCTAACTCAATACGCTTTTACCTAATTACACAATTCTCACAAGCTCGAAATAACACTAGTGGATAACAACTGCAAAAACCTTGTAATGTGATTCTGCTTTGTCTTTTCTTTCTCTCATCTGTGCAAAGATCGATTAATCTCTCTCTAACACACTCCCTCTCTCTTTATAATCGATTGATCGATCGATCAATTGATCTATCTATCTATCTATCTATCTATCTATCTATCTATCTATCTATCTATCTATCTATCTATCTATCTATCTATCTATCTATCTATGAGGAACTCTGAGCAAAAAATATAATTGTTGCATTACAGTAAAATATTGTATATATTGCACAAACTCTAATAAACATTACCACAATGTTAAGTGTTTATTGAAATCTATGATGTGAAATAATAATGTCATACGCTATTTCATGTCAACCGTTGCTCTGACAGTATGAAATTATAATGGAAATATCAAGTTTATCTTCAGCGTGTCATTTTGAATACAGTTTTTCTCAGTCGCTTTGGTACATTTCTCAGATCAGAATTGAAATTCTCAAAACGACTTGTTCAATCTCACATCATTGTGTCACTTGTGCACATCAAAAAAACAGTTTCTTATTTCTTTGAACAATTGCAAGTGCTTTGGTACATCCATGCAAATGATTATGTAAAATTCTCTGCTCTTATTGTCAATTGCTTATGTCATGTTTGTCAAAATGTATTGTAATGGGTGTCTATTGAATAGTCTCACCCCCACAACATTTAGGCATTAGTTCATTGCATACGTTTTTACATGCAAAATGGTTGAACAAGATGTCATAATATGTCAAGCATATTTTTCTACATTTCCATTAGACTTTTTTTCTAAATCTGTCCTGAATTGGTATATTGCTACCAGGTAAATCTTGGAAAGGTGTGAAGTGTTAGATCAACCAACGATCAACCAGTTTACTGAAATAGCTCAAAGGTGCATCACATGAACCATGAACTGGCAAGTATGTATATAGCTGGAGCACAACACAATGTTACATTGTCTGACAATGGAAGGACAAGGAATTGGACGCTAGAGAGAAGAAGAAGAGGAAGACGAGTGAGGCTGCGTGAGAATAAAAATGTGTGGCCCAACAGACAGGAACGTTAGGAGGTGTAGGGAGAATGCATTGTCATTCCTACAGCAATGCATGTTCAGTTTACCGTAAGAAGATTGTCCTATGTTCACATTTCTAGCAATGCCATGGTCTGTCAACAAATTACAGTACAAACAGTCAAAGCTTAAATGTGAATCTTTTCCAGTCTCTTGCAATCAATCTCCCACATAAGGAGTAACTTACAATTTACAATAATTGTCTTCAAAACCTTTGCCATAGTTTACATCAGAACATCCCTCCAGAGTACACTGTTGTATTGACAACATGACTAAGCAATTTGACTGTCTTATCCGTACACAATGACACAAGGACTTGTCATTCTGATGGCACTGACATGTTCATTGACACAGATGTTTACTTTTGAGAGATGAACTAAGGATTTTGAGCAAGAGACAGGCTTTTGCAGCTAATCCATGGTGTTTTGCTATTTGTACGAATTGTTTGAGAAATGCATTTGCTGTTTTGCAAATGTTGAGGATGATTCGAGAAATCTACCAAAGCGACTGAGAAAAACTGTAATACGAAGATCCTGAAAAAACAAAAATTACCGAGCCAGAACCAGCACTGACAGCGAGATGGCACCTTCAGCTGCATCTGCGGCCACTAGGGGGTGTAGTTACACTGCAATTCCCAATCTGCTCGGTTACGTTATGGACGATATTGAAATAGAACGACTATAATGACATTGTAGGGGAGCGGTAACAAGTCCAATCAAATTAAAGTCGACCTAATCTAATAGCATAGCTTAATAGCGTAGCCTTCAGCAGCCCCTGACAGCCACAAGGTCGGCCACAAGGTTACGCATGCAGACACAGCAGTGATTTAGAAGTTGGGGAATTATTGTGCTTCAAGTAGCTCCACTTGTCAAGTAAAGGACCCTTTAATCCCACGGCTGATTCGTTTTCTTTGGTTCCAGTAAAATAAACAGTGAGAGCACCCAACGGTATAGCATATTTTTCGTAGCCTATTAAAAAACTCTGCTAACAACATTTTTTTTTTTTTTTTAATAATATCAGTATAGTATATATCAGTATCACTTATTCTGATAAGGAATTTTAATACAAATTACTTAACTTTCAAAAAAGAAAACATGGCAAGATTAGTCAAAAGTATCAGTCAGTCGAGTAGGCAGGTAAGAAACACAAGTAATGCACAAAAGTTATGCATTACAAATCTTCAGTCCAACACGTTAGTTATATAACGTCATGGCTTTTCAAAACAAGGGACACGCTTAAACTGGAAGCTTTCCTTTATCCTTCCCATTCTCCTGGTAACTATGGAAACTATCTCTGGTAATTAAGGGCTTGATATTTGATTTTGGCATCCTCTGTGATGAAATTGGACTTTCGCTTATAGCAAATAGAGATTTATTTATTTTCTGCAAACAAGAGCTTGCTTCCTGACTTGTAAACGTGACAACAGACTCAGTTAACTAGTGCACGCATTATGGTTTGTTGGGGGAAAAGTTTTGAAAGAAAATAAGGTAATTGCAAGTCAATCAAAGACAATTTGATTAATTATTTACAATATTGTATTAACAAACTGTGCGTGTTTATGTCTATCTGTATGTGTGTGTGTGTGTGTGTGTGTGTGTGTGTGTGTGTGTGTGTGTGTGTGTGTGTGTGTGTGTGTGTGTGTTACTTGTGTTACGTGTGTGTATCTTAAATATTACAAAATCTGCATTAGGATAACGACATCTTGGCTCTTCTTACAGATTTACCGGGCGATGACATCATAAATAAGACTGTTGTCAACCTGAAATAAACCTGAAATAGACCTGAAATAGACCTGACATAGACCTGACATAGACCTGACATAGACCTTAAATAGACCGGGGGCAGTGGGATCTCCAACGCTTTTTACTGTAATTTGCAACTAACAAAGAAAACCGTCACCATGACAACAGAAAATAAAAGATCAGGAAAAGGATAGCAGGACAGACAGATTTCGAAGTAGGAGGCTGGGTTGGAGTGCGCATCACTTCAAGTAAACAGGTGCTGCTTCTTATCGATGGAAATTAGACCGAATGACACATCGTCATTCAACACAATCGTGAGTGCATGTCTGGAAAACCTCTTGATCAAATGAAGAAAAACACTGTTGATAGTACGTTTCGGATGATGAAGAACACACAGCCCCTATCCCCTGTCCCTATCCATCCCATCATGATAATGATAACAGAAAGATATTCAACGCACTAATCCAAAACAATAGAGCAGCCCTTCTGAGTACAACCAGTGTGACTGTGTTTATGTGTTAAAAGGCGAGGAATGCCGACCACATGTTGAACTGAGCAACTCTTTTTGTTACGTATGCAGTCGGTAACTGAGAAGGAACCACCGCCACCCACCAGATCATCTCGCTCTCATCCCACTGCCATATGCTGTCTCCTGCGCCCAGAGTTCCGCAGAAAAGCCTCTCTCGGAGCGGAGCCCACGGCCAGGAAAAAGCCCCGGACCTCCACAGCCTCCACGCAACCATCCAAGCAAAACACACCACACACATTGTTGTTGTTGTTGTTGTTGTTTTTTTTAATGATTCTGTGGTCAGTGGTGTGCATGACAGATGGACTGCACAGACGAGTCCCGGGCTGCACTCCAGACGGATCAGGCTGGGACCGTCTGTGAGTGGTCACTCCCAGCCAAACGGTTCTCGGTTTGAACCCTGAAGGCTCGCAATATACCTGGCATCCTTTGGGCCAGGGTCCACCCCTGCTCCTCAACGGCACGCATGAAGCACAACAGACTGAATCCACTGGTCACCCATGACGAAAGCACCTGCTGCTGGACGACTTCATGGTAAACAGATATTCACAGAGACGTGCGTCCCGGTATCAATGCGTTGTATTTTTGGAGCGCTGCGCTGCACTGCCTGGTGAGACAGTCTTGTATCCACGGGCCCGGTATGGAGCTCTGCAGTTGCTATGGGATGTCACATGGTTTAAAACGTCTGGTGACACTAATTACCGCGGGCTCTGACGTCAGACTGTTACTCAGAGAAGGAATCTATAACCACGATAAAAAGGTATTAGCACCGGCGGCTATGGAGACCAGGTAAAGCGAGGATGCAGGGAGAAGGCTTTTTATGATACACACACCAGCTTAGACAGTGTTTACACAATGCAGACTGAATCCCACTCGCAGGTGCCGGCTTAGAGACTGGGCTATTGCATAAGACGGATTGTTATTCTCTTCAGTTTTCTCATTGCGATTTATAATGCCGTTTTGTACTGGCAGAAATGCTATTTTGCATGACCTAAATACAATCCACAATTAAAACTCCACTGGTTGAACTCAAAATTAATTTGATTGAGTTGAGCATCATTGTTATTCTAAAGTGAATTTGAAATAGCAACAATTGCTATAATTGGAATACAACAAATAAATATAAGTTATTGTTGTTTACCAGATCAATTCTTTATGATATGATTAATTAGTGCATAATACCAGATATTGAATATCAGACATCAACCACTGTACAACTTGATGTTGTAGTTGAAGTTTAAGGTCATAGAAAGAGGCAACCCCATGGACATTCAAAATGATTGAATAGCTGTGTTATTAACTGGTATTATATATTTGGAAATCATCATTCTCATTCATTCAACTTCAATGTATTCTACGTGGAGGTAGCATTAGGAATATGCAAAGCCACCTACCTCCTCTGCTTCTAGGTCACAAGACAAACAAAATGTGGTTTGTACTTCCTGTTACTGTCTACTTCCTGTTACTGTGTACTTCCTGTTGCTGTGTACTTCCTGCTGCTGTGTCTGGAGAGATGCCAGGAGCAGACATCAAGCAATCTGCTAGCCATCTTTATCGGCAATTAAAATACATACACTCAGACACACACACAAACACACACACGCGCACACACAAACACAAACACACCATTTTTTTCTGTATGTCCTATGAATGTTTACAAGTTATTTTAATTTTTATAACAAGCTGACATTCCTTAGAAGCTTGCTTGTTATAAATAACAAGCAAACATGAACAGCAAGTTTACAGTAAGTAAAGGACGGGGGGGGGGGGGATTCTGAAGCTGACCATCATTTATCCAGCCATCATTCATCCCTCCATCCTTCTATCAATCATTAATCCATCCATACTTTTTTCTATCCATCCTTCGAGCCATCATTCACCCATCCATGCATTTGGTCAGACATCCATCCGTCCATTCATTTCTTCTGTACCTCTTTAATCCAGATTGGGGTCACAGGTTGGAAAGAGCCTATCACAGACTACTGTATGTTTGTGTAAGATATAGAGACACCTCCTCCACACCCACCCACCCACACACACACACACACACACACACACACACACACACACACACACACACACACACACACACACACACACACACACACACACACACACACACACACACACACACACACACACACACACACACACACACACACGTGTGTGTGTGTGTGTGTGCGTGTTTGTGTGTGTGTGTCTCATTAGCTCAGCCCGTATAGGAGCGTGGAATCCCCCCCGCTGGGAGAGCCCGGATGCCCTGGATCCATGGATGCAGCAGCTCCCTCGTCCTTCCACCTGCAAGCCATCAATGTGCCCCCCCCCCCCCCCCCACACACACACACCTCAACACTCTTTATGTTAAGTGGAACACCGCAGCATGCTGTGTTGTTTTACCTATGTCTGAACGCACACAGAAACACAGCAGTAGACGTGTTGTTGTTTTATTGCTTGTGCTGTTTTTTTTTAATAGCCACACAAGGTTGTCAAAACTAAATCCATTTCCTGACCAGCAAGGAGAAGTTCCAAATACCCCACTCATTGTTATCACTTCTATATCTGCTTGGTGGTATTATTACCAGCACTGTTTAAGGATTAGTTGTACATGCTATTTAGCAATTTGGCGGATGCTTCCATCCTAAGACACCGATACAGTGATTGCTGATACATGTCATTGAGGAGCAGGTCGTGGTTAGAAATCTTGCTCAAGGTTAGGCTACCGCCAGGCTGCAGGCTTCAAGGGGAACGAACCCAGCTGACCACCGGAGAGTTAATAAATCATCTACTGAGTGATGGTGTTTTTTAGGACTTTTTGCTATGACTGCCATGCGTTGAAGCAGCATCACAGACAAGGCCATGTGTGACTTACCCCGAGGATCCAGACATGGACGTCACCGTGGGGGCTATGTGTACGGCACAGCAGACGCAGCCCAGATGGTTTTGAAGGTTTTCGCTTCTTAAAACCTTGATTGGTTGGTCGTGGCGCCGCTTATCCTTAAGGAAGTCATCAGCATTATTTAATTGAGAGAAAGAAAGAATAAGATAATATTGCGTCGACGAAGACTACTGTCTATAAGCACCAACAAATACCCGTTGGTTAGATAACAAAATATAGCATGCTGAAGCTGGCTTCTAACAAGATGACTAAGAGTCAAAGCGGAGATCTACACTGTTGTGGCGCCGGAGAATATTGATCCATTTATATCGCTTTGCCTTCTGATTTTAAGAAATGGTGGTATTCAACAAGTACATTTGACTCAAATCAAATACTGTCACTATCACAGCGTTTCACGTAGGTCTCCCTTCACCAAATCCAAGTCTTAACACTGGTGGTGGTGGTGGTGGTGGTGGTGGTAGGGCTGGTGGTGTTGGTGTTGGTGCTTGTGCTGGTGGTGGTAGTGATGGTGGTGGTGGTGTTGGTGGTGATGGTTCTGGTGGTGCTAGTGGTGCTGGTGGGGTTGGTAGGGTTGGTGCTGGTGGTGCTGGTGGTGTTGGTAGGGTTGGTGGTGGTGGTGCTGGTGGTGGTGGTGCTGGTGGTGGTGGTGCTGGTGGTTCTGGTGGTGGTGGTGTTGGTGCTGGTGGTGGTAGTGATGGTGGTTTTGGTGGTGATGGTTCTGGTGGTGGTGGTGGGGCTGGTGGTGGTGGTAGGGCTGGTGGTGGTGGTGTTGGTGCTTGTGCTGGTGGTGGTAGTGATGGTGGTTTTGGTGGTGATGGTTCTGGTGGTGGTGGTGGGGCTGGTGGTGGTGGTAGGGCTGGTGGTGGTGGTGTTGGTGCTTGTGCTGGTGGTGGTAGTGATGGTGGTTTTGGTGGTGATGGTTCTGGTGGTGGTGGTGGGGCTGGTGGTGGTGGTAGGGCTGGTGGTGGTGGTGTTGGTGCTTGTGCTGGTGGTGGTAGTGATGGTGGTGGTGGTGTTGGTGGTGATGGTTCTGGTGGTGCTAGTGGTGCTGGTGGGGTTGGTAGGGTTGGTGCTGGTGGTGCTGGTGGTGTTGGTAGGGTTGGTGGTGGTGGTGCTGGTGGTGGTGGTGCTGGTGGTGGTGGTGCTGGTGGTTCTGGTGGTGGTGGTGTTGGTGCTGGTGGTGGTAGTGATGGTGGTTTTGGTGGTGATGGTTCTGGTGGTGGTGGTGGGGCTGGTGGTGGTGGTGGGGCTGGTGGTGGTGGTGTTGGTGCTTGTGCTGGTGGTGGTAGTGATGGTGGTTTTGGTGGTTTTGGTGGTGATGGTTCTGGTGGTGTTGGTGGTGTTGGTAGGGCTGGTGGTGTGGCAGCGGTCATCTCCCCTCACAGAGATGATCAGAGCCTTCCCTCTGCTCTAATGATGCTGAGCTTTGGGGGCTGATTCACCTCCCGGCTGACAGACAGTGCTTTATTAGTTTCTTCAGGATAAACGTCTGCCTGCTCTACCCCTCTGCCTCCAGAGCCACCTCTCAAGGGTCGCTGACGCCAACACCCTTTATTTGGTTTATTTATAAACCCCCTCCCTGTGCCTATCTCTCTCAGAGCTTCCGATTCCTTTTTCTCCTTCTCTCAAACACAAACACACTTTCACACACACACCTGGCTGTGCTAGCCGCTGGTATTGATTGAACCATGGCACCTTAGCACATCATAAGCCCTGATTTCACTTCTTGTTCATCATCCGTGTTCAGTCCTGGGGGAGGGGGGTGTGGCGCGGGTCATGGACTGATTTCAACATGTTCAGATGACGGCATAAGAGTCATGACTAGATATGGGACATTTTGTCTCTGTGCAATCTATGTGCAAACAATGCGTATGAAGACAATGTATACGATGGTAAGGTTATGTAAGGATTCATGTATTGCGATGAGTATTGTTATGTTTACTTTTTGTGCCTCATATAATAATACAAATCCTTTGGCATGCATTACAAATGTCTATCTCAGAAAAATAGTGCCCTAGGGATCGATAATATTATGCCATAGGAATTATCTATAGGTCTATAGGATACAGAAATGCGGCTGTTTTATTTTTACCTGGTTATTCTTTTTATAAATAGTAACGAAATGTTGAAGAAAACTTGCACCACGTGAAAAATTGAAAAACACACACTGTGCGGAAAAGTCCTCTAAGCATTTGTCTTTTGGGGAAATGGCCCCATTCTGTTCCACCAGCACTCCCAGTGGGCCAAGCATTCCAGTAACCTGTCCTGAGTTGGAAATATATCACGTTAAAAATACTAAGACACTACATTAATCATTCAGGCAGCCTGATCGGAAAACTAACACATCTCTACTTCTATCTACATACAGAAGCTAGTCTTCAGTGAAGTCCAGGTTTGCCATCTTGCCCCTATACTTTGTATTGCTTTCAGATGAAGAGGATCCTGTTTATAATAAAGCATGAATATCACTAAATCTGTTAATCTGCAATCCAAATGGGAGATATATGTTTAGTATTATTATGTATAACATTAATAATATTATAAAAGGAACGGTACATCTTGATCAAGGATGCCTACAGGTAGATGTCTGACATTGAGGATCCAACACAGAACTGCTTATTGTTAGACAGACAGCAACAGAAAGCAATGCGACACGATATACTGTACCTGAGCTTCCATGGTGACATTTGCAGGTTTTAGGCAGACACTGCGGAAGAACTAATTAAGACCAAATACAATTAGGTGTCAAGGGAGCACTATGCAAAATTATGTTATTGCCTTTACAAACATAATCAATGCAGAACCAACAAACATTTACCAAAAGTGACATCTCAAGTAGTAACTTGTCTTGTTTTTCTCAGTGTGTTTCTCAGGGCCCTTGTGGTGCATGTCATTGATTTCCTGGTGATTAAGCTGGGCTATGCTTCTGGGTGTGGAGCACACAGACAAAACAGGTTTTGGGGATCAGAGCAGATAAGGTCAGAAACCGAACATATTTTACAGATTGACAACAAGCAAAGGGAGGGGAAAACTGATAAAAAATTATGCATCGATAAATGATTGTAGAAAACCCTTTTTGAAATACAAACACTTTAATCCATATTTATACTGCATGCTAATTCTGTATCATAGTCAGGTGAAATCAGGCTCACTGTCGTCTCATCAAGGCTTACGAATGCATGGTGAACCTTTTAAGTGCAAATGTAATCAGGGATTGATTGGAAACAATGGAATTCATTGAAAGGATCACAGGGAGACCGTTTGGCCCTAGGAAACAAACACACACACATACACGTGCAGTCGCACGTGTATGTGTGTGTTATACTGCATAGTACAATATTTTTTATTAGATCATCTTTCCATCCATTCATTCTGTTTTCGCATGTTTGAGCACACATCACACACACACACACACACACACACACACACACACACACACACACACACACACACACACACACACACACACACACACACACACACACACTTTGCCCATGGCATATGGATGTGACAGCATATGATTAGGATCACAACAAACAGAAGCTGGTCTCAATCTCGGTGTGTTTTTGCTCCTCTATTTCTGTCTCTGTCTCGCTCTGTGTGTGATGTAACAGCCCATCGCAGGTCTTGTCAAGTCTCCAACTCTTTTTGAACAAGCATGCATTTAGCATTAAATTATTACTCATAAATATCACAGTGAACTTCAAGAGATTAATCACATCCTAATTGTGTGATGCATTGGAGATTGGGTACATTTTTTCTGCTGAGAAATCGGAATAGTTTTTGAAGAAATACTAAAAAGTTGGATTCAATATGTTTTTGTGTTTCTTGAGATGCAGCGCCACAAACGTGTCTATTTTTAACAGTCCGGGGCGGTTCTGAGATGGAGAATCAGGGCAGGCTGGATACAGTCTGGAGATGGTTTGATCCTTCCAAGTTTTTACCACATCCAGAACTCTGCATTACGCTGCATCAAAAGACCTGCTTTGTAGATAAATATAATGTTCATGAAGACTATCCTGCACATGTCATTTCATGCATAGCATTTCTGATCATGTTTAACCATAAATTCAACATGAATAACAAATGAATATCAATATGCATTTTTTGCTGTTCTATTCTTACTTTGCACTCGCAAAAGTACGCTAATATCCTCAAAGCCATTTCTGAAGATGAAATAATAATAATGAATCCATTGAAGCACGCTGGGTTGGATCAAACCCTGGACGGCTGGGTGTCTGCAGAGAAGGGCCCCCCCTCAGGGACAGAGGAAGGGCTGTGAGGCGGAGATAACTGTCTGTTATCTGGATCAGCTCAGTCAGGTATGACAACTCCTAGTCCCCTGGAACAATTTCTAGGAATCTCAACCCCATGTGCCATGGGCGGCAACCCATAGGGGAAATCAGAGCTTTGCTTGTCTTAACTATTTAACCGGCGCATGTTGCGCTGGTTAGCCAGTATGTCTGTGTTGTATGTGTATTAGAGGTTAGCTAACGCCATCATCCAGCTGGTTAGGCAAGTGTCACTTACGACAGTAGATTATAAATGTTGTAGCCAGCAGAATAAACTGATCAAATGTCCCTTCTAGTATGTTGGTTTACCTCAGATTGATGAACTGTTTATTTCAGGCTGATTTAGCTGGAGATACTGTTTTTATATGCAAAATATTGTGTCAAGCTTCCCTCTACCTCCTCCCCTCCCCTCGGCTGCATGCACTAACAATAAGCGGGCATTTGACTTGCATATTGATCAGAAACAAAGAACTGATGCATCACATCTGTAAACTCCCATTTTAATGAGGGGAAATATGCAATGCATTGAATGCATTGAATGGTCATGGTTAATAATGCCGGTGAGCAACTTACAGTAATATGCAATCGATATGTAAAGTAATTAATGACCATTGGGAGTTTTTTATTTAACAGTTATTCAATGGCTTTTCAGTCCTTTGTCGCATGTAAGCAGATGTGGATCAAAAAACAGTGAGCAAACCGCGCAGTCCTACATCTCTCAACATATGGCGTCCTGTTCATCCACAGCAGAGCCATAATTACTCACTTCTATTTGTCCTTTCGTACCTGTCAGTACTGCCCACCCCCTAGCACAGCTGACTGGAGCCAGCTGTGGTGGCTCCACATTCCTACCTCCTCATCTCATTCCTCCTCATCTTCTACCACCACATCTCCTCATCTTCTACCAACTCATGTCCTCATCTCCAGCCTCCTCTTCTCCCGCCGCCTTGCACACTACCTCCTCCCACTTCCTGCCTTCTAATCAGATTCCTCATCTCCTACCTCCTCCCATCTCCTCCCCCTCCTTCTTGCCCTCCCCCCCATGTCCCTTGGAACGGTGCGGGAACAATCAGCCTGCCTCGACATAAGTACCCCCATTTCCCAAGCATTGTATTGTTTCAACAGAATTAATGGCTGTTTAAAACACCACCCTCAAAGACACAATAGCCCACCTTTAATTATCAATTTTTTTTAGGATGGAGGGATTCAGTCAGTGGTGGGTGGGGGGGGGGGGGGGGGGGGGTTTAGTGGTTGGATAATGTATCAAAAGGATGAGTGTGCTGCCGTCGTCAATCGAGTGCTGATAGGTTGTCTGTCTTGCGTGGCGATGTCTGCAGAAGCTGCAGGTCTATTGTTAGATCCCCTCACCTCCAGCGGACTCATTTTGTCGATGCCAGACGTATTCCGCTTCTCCCTGTCATGTCTTATTCCACCGATGAGCCAATCTGGGAGAAGAGCTGGGAGTTATTTGACGTCACTGGCAACAACAGACACTGAAGAAGGAGGAGAAGAAGGTGAAGACGAAGAAGAAAACTAGGAGGAAGAAGAAGAAAAACAAGAAGAAGAACACAACAACAACAACAGCAAGATTAAGAAGAACAACAACGTCAACAACAAGAGGAGGACAAAGAAGAAGAAGACGAAGAAGAGGAAGAAGAAGAGGAAGAAGAGTCCATCCATCTTGTGGTGCAGAGGAGGTGTATTTTGGTCAGCGTCTCATGGTGTCAAATACGTCACAGACTCTTGGGTGCGAACCTCAAACACGAGCTTACGAACTTGGTGTCAGAACATGCACTCTGCTTGCTGCCCTCAAAACATGTGAGGTGAAATACACACCAAATGGGAGGTCTATGTTGAGCTGGTCTAATCTTTATTTCTAGTTAATAGAAAATGAAAATACTCCTCATGAGTAAGCACTTCAATAAAATAACATATACTGATATTGAAAATGAATTATATATATGCAACAAATTATGCTCACACAATATAAGGACATTACCACCACATAATCTTGTCAAATAATTTGAGTTTTAACCTCTTGTCAGCTTGTCAGGATCAGAAACATTATAATTTTAAGTGTGTTAAAAACGTGCCGTTTTCAAACCGGACAGGTTCTCCACTAAATGCTCCCATAACCTCGACCACAACAGACGCTGCGGGAATGCCAATCACTGACGGAGGCTAGTAGTTAATTAATGAAATATAATCACAATGCAAAGATGTGAGCATATTTCCCATCTATTTGGACACCAAGGAACCACACAAACAAAAACACACTTCTCTTTTCATGTACAATCAAGATTTAATAATAGGAGCAGACTAGCACAGATCCAAAAAACACCACATCACACACACACAAAAACACACACACACACACACACACACACACACACACACACACACACACACACACGCACACACAGACACACACACACAGACACACACACACACACACACACACACACACACACAAACACACACACACACAGACACACACACACACACACACACACACACACACACACACACACACACACACACACACACACACACACACACACACACACACACACGCACAGTCTCTCTTCCATTATGTGGACATTGAAATGAATCTGAGAGATTCAAACATAGAGGACATCAAAGCAGCCACTCGGCTAAATGGGTAACAAACTCCTTATTAAATATTCACCAGTCTCCAAGGATACAGCCGCCACATACGCACGCACACACACACACACACACACACACACACACATACACACACACACACACACACACACACACACACACACACACACACACACACACACACACACACACACACACACACATACATACATACAATAATCAACGTAATCAACAAGCAAAATTGTGACCTGATTGGGGATATTGAATAATACTACATTCAATTACAGCCCTTGAAAAGTTGCAGGTGTTGGTTATGAGAGGGAATAGAGGGGTGGTGAAGAAGACTAGAGAGGGGATGAGAGGTGTGTGCATGTGTGTGCCTGTGTATGTGTGTGTCTGTGTGTGCATGTCTACCAGATTTTGTGTGTGTGTGTGTGTGTGTGTGTGTGTGTGTGTGTGTGTGTGTGTGTGTGTCTGTGTGTACTCACGAGTCTGTTCGTATGTGGTGTGTGTGTGTGTGTGTGTGTGTTAGCACTTCTCCAGATAAAAATATTAGACGAAAAAAAGGGACAAAAAGTCTGCAGTGTCGTTTTATTTTGTGGGCCATGACTAAAACATGGTGATTCCCTAACATGTGGAGAGGTGGACTAGCAGTTCTGCTGCTCCGTTAAGAACCAGCGCTGCACATGATGAACGTATTCAGTATCAGGCGATCTGGTGTGTGGCGGTCGTGGTGATGGGGATGGGGCCGGTGCCAATTCCGCGGTGTCACAGAACACATGCGCCTGATTCAATCGCTGAGACACCAAATGCCATGAGAATGTCAGGCTACAGCACAGAGAGTGATAGCAGGCCACTGGCTGGAATGGTGTCTTGCAAAAATGTTGCATTAAACCAAAATCAACCCTGTGCTTACTAGAGATATAAAGGTAGAATTTCCGAAACCACGGTTAGCATTGTGTATTGTTCTAATAATTCTCACATTTCCACAAGGTGGGATTAACACACACGTTGTAGTTGTTGATTTACCTCAGCCATATACGTTTCCATATGTCCGTCTGATAGCACAGCACAACATCCTGTTTGGTGCGTAGGGCCAGAGTCGATCTAACATTGGCTTCAAGTTAAGGGAACCAATTCCAGCCTTCATGTTCTTTGCATCATTTTATATTTTATATTCCCACTCCCAAGTTTAATATGACTAAAGGCTATTTTAAAGCATTTTTTTTGTCTGAGTCTCTAAATCCACTCTGTGCTATTTCGGCCTATTGAGCAGCGTCTCACAGCGTTGGGCAGGGAAATGGTTATATTTAGAAGAAGGAAGAGCAGCAGGTGCGATGTAAGATATCTGAAAATGGAAACGGCTCCCATGGGTGACAGTGCTTGCCTCCACGCTCGCTCACGTGCTAATGAACACGTCTGAACCAGCGAGGGGGGGGGGGGGGGGGGGGGGGTACGGTATCACTGCCATTGCTTTGGTTTGTAAACACCTTTAGGAGAAGAGGGGGCGGAGATCTCAGCCCACCTTTCAGTCGGTGATACTGTCCTCGTGTTGCTGCTGTCCAATCACCAGGGGCCGTGACGATGATTAGCTTACACTGTATTATTTACCATCAGACACTTCCTCTTTGATTTTGACGGCTCTTTGGTCATTTTCTGACCACGGAACAGACAGAAAACAACTATCAGCCATCACCGCCATGAATTATAAATAAAGCGTTTCAACGCCTGCTTGCTTACTCACAGCCTTCGTCGCTCCTCCTTGTCGGTGAACCACACTCAGATGGAGGTTTCTATATGGGCTAGTGGTCGTCTCCTGCCTAAATATACATCAGTGTTTATGAGGCAGATGCCATAGCGAGCGGGGCGTATGCCGTATGGACTATAAGCATACGGATAGACACAAAACAGAAAACAATCACTCAAGCACTGTCACACTTCCTTACTGTGAGGAGGGCTGGCCGCCCGCTGCTTTTATAAAGCCCTCGGTTTCACCCCTCTGTGTGCCTTGTAAACAACATGTCCCTGGAGATCAAAAGGCAATCACAGGTGAGAAATCACAGCCGGCATCGACGACTTGTGCTCCGAGACATCAGAAGAGTGTTAAGATGGCCAATAAAGTGATTAGCCCTAAAATCTCTCAGGAATAGGCCTGGGGGGTCAGAGGGCTTATGATCAAATGTGCAAATAATAAAGTCTATTAAAAAGCCTTTCTTTGAATACCAGCCTCCCCATGTATAACCCTGTGCCATGTTATGTTTCTGATTACCTGTTCCTTGCAACGCTGCAAACATTACTGCTCTCATTACCAAGTGCTTCTTTTCGGTCTCATAGCAACCTAAAAATAGAAATAGCCCTATTAGAGCTCTATGGATATTATAACTGGTAAATTTTGGCCTCCGTAAGTGGCAGTTGATCTAAAAAAATTGTTAAAAAATATGTTATTTTGTTCTGGATGATAAACAATTGTCAAATTCTAAATACATTCATGAAAAAACGGTTTCAATACAAGTGTGGATAAACAAAGATAATGATTAATTTCGTAATTTCATTAAATTGCACATTGACAGTGAGAACAGTAATCTGATGGTTCTCTGCAAGACGTGTAATCGTTTGTTGTGCTTGTTTTTCCTTCATTGTAAGCTTCATAATACGGCTTGGAAATAGAAGAAGGATAGCATGACTGAATACATCAGCCCTTCAACTCCCTTGATGTAGCTTGCATGCAAGCATGCATTTAGCTTCATTGTCCTCTCCAAATCAAATAAATAGCCTGAGTGAGTTACATTTACATTTCTTTGGAGGATAATGTTTTTTGTTTATATTTTTGGTAGATGAGTGCAAGATAGCAAAGTTTTTCACAAGGCATTTATTTTGGTCGACTCTGACGTCAAGAGAATACACGTTTCATTCAACAAGCAGAAAAGTTATTTATATCCTCAGCATCTTGAGGTTGTGATTCTCGAGTGCGCAGCGAAAGGAATGCTGCCCATTGGACTGATGTGGATGGATTGCACCCATCACAAAAGCGAAGACTCATAAGCTATGGTGTCAGAGTGTAATACTCTAGTCCGAAACGAATCAAAAGTGGAAAGCAGAATTTGGAATTTAGTTGCGACCAAAAAAGGAATATTCTGCGAGATCCTCGCAAAGTGTGCGTTGTTGCATTTATTTGCACGTTTGCGATTTTATTGAGATAATCACTATTAGTTACTCCAAGAATGGCAACCCTGTCTTCTCTCCAGGTAAGATTTTCTTTGGCAATATACATTATGAAATCTACACATTTTAGGCAATGTAAAAAGTAGGATGCAGCATACGAGAGAGGAGTTATTGTCTCATTTGCCTTGTCTGCCTTGAACAGGATTGTTAACTTTTACATTGGATATGTGTGTACCAAGAAACGTTTATTTATGTCAGTGATTTAAATTATCTGTCTTGTAAAGTGAAGCGATGACTTAGACAATTTGTGAAGCATCGCGTCCAAAATGAGCACCTTGGATAGCGACTATCTCTCGACGCTTCACGGAAAGCCATTCCGCTAGTTCATATAATGGTTGTGTCTTGCCTGGCAAGTCAAATGAAAATAATCTATGATTATATAGACGTTCAAAAATGAAAATAGGATTTAATAGCTTTTTTTTTAATGGTATGTAGCCTACTTTATGTAGTTGCTGGATCAAAAATACCTCACCTTTGTCATCTATCGTCATTAAGCAGCGCTACTCGGCGGCTTATATAATCCCTAAATATAGCAAACATTTATGTTTGCATAGCTTTTGCAAATCTTCTATAACAATTAAACCGATTTGTGATCGCTGTACTTTCGACTTATGGTCCTTGGATGTTTATCAGGAAAAGACTGCCACCACCTGGCAGTGGCTTTTATATGATCATTTAGTAAGCAAACATTTTAGGGAAAAAACAAACCAATTGTTTTAACACGACTTTCAAATATGTTCTCATGCCTTATTTGTCTATGATGACTGAATCTCTTCCAACCCCCCCCCCCCCCCCCCCCCCAAAAAAAAGGGCTTTGGGTTGTTGTAGTTGCGTTTCACCACCGAGGGACAGACCTGTGACGATCTGCAAGATGGCAGACATCCTGGAGCTGCGGACCGACGGCAACTCTCTGCTTAAGGCCGTGTGGCTCCAGCGCCTTCGGCTCACTAGGCTCCTGCTGGAGGGGGGGGCCTACATCAACGAGAGCAACGAGCGTGGGGAGACACCGCTCATGGTCGCCTGCATGTCCAAACACGTCGACCAGCAGAGCGTGAGCAAGGCCAAGCTGGTGAAGTACCTGCTGGACAACAACGCCGACCCCAACATACAGGACAAGGCGGGCAAGACGGCGCTGATGCACGCCTGCATCCAGAGGGCCGGCCACGAGGTGGTGGCCCACCTGCTGAGCAACGGGGCCGACCCCAGCCTGGGGGACCGTGCCGGGGCCTCGGCTCTCGTATACGCCATCAACGCTGACGATAAGGAGACGCTCAAGCTGCTGCTGGACACGTGCAAGGCAAAGGGGAAGGAGGTCATCATCATCACCACGGACAAGTCGCCGTCCGGCGCCAAAAACACCAAGCAGTACCTCAACGTGCCGCCCTCGCCAGAGCTGGGCTCCTCCCTGTACTGTACCTCCCCCTCCGACATCCACGTGATCGCCTGTCCCACGCCGCACCCCGCCGAGGGGGAGCAGCAGAACACGGTGGTCAGCTTCCAGACCAAGCTCAAGGTCTCCAGCTCGGCGGCCAAGCTCGCTAACGGCGTGCCCGCCTCGCCAACGCGCCGGCCCGCTAACCCCAAGCGAGCGCGCCTGCCCCAGCTGAAGAGGCTCCAGTCAGAGCCCTGGGGCCTCATCGCCCCCTCCGTCCTCGCGGCCGCTGCTACCGCCGCCGCGGCTGCGGCCGCGTCTTCCCCTTCTGCGTCCCACGACGACAGCAGGCGCGCCACCTCCAACGAAGAGCTGGTGACGGGGCTGAACGGCCTCGCCCTCCTGAGCAAACGGTCGTCGCTGTCCCGACAGAACAGCGTTGACGGCAAAGAATGCCTGTTCCCGTCCGTGAGCGATCCCCCGTGCAAGATGACAACCTCCATCTCCGTCCCGCCAACCTCCAAAATGGCGTACGACCTGGCCATGAACCAGCATCAGACCCTGAACCAGGCTCTGAACCATCACCAGCCCCTGGCTCGTCGGAGCACCGGGCCCCCCGAGCAAGACTGCTGTGGGGGCAGCACCGGCGGCCCGGTCAGTCTGAGGGACACGTTGGTGCACAGGAGGCGCCTAGGCAACACCGACTACTATGACTCAGACTCCCAGCTGTACTCGGACTCGGCCACGCAGGACACTCCGCAGGTCCCGCTGGAGCGGAGGAAGCTCAACATGTCCCCGCTGGCCCTGCTCACCAGCTCCAGGGAGTCGCTGGACAGCAACGCCAGCCTCTCCTCGCCCGGGCTGGCGCGCCGGCGGGCACCGGGCCTGCTTGAGAGGCGTGGCTCAGGCACTCTGCTGCTGGACCACATCTCCCACACCAGGCCCGGGTACCTGCCCCCGCTCAACATCAACCCTAACCCGCCCATCCCGGACATCGGGGCCAGCAGTAAGCCCTCTTCACCGATGGCACCGGGCATCAGGGCTGTAGCTCCGCCCAGCACCCCGAAAAGAGTGGGTCTCAAGCCCAAGAAGAAGCTGATCCGGAGGCACTCTATGCAAGTGGAGCAGATGAAGCAGCTTTCGGATTTTGAGGAGCTGGCCCATTAGTCAGTGTCAGCACCGCGTTGAGAGGCCATGTTTGTTTCAACAATTTCAGGAAATAAGGTTATCGTGGAGCTTTGTCAACCACTCGCGCGGGTCTGTTGGATGTTGTCGAAATCATGTAGAAAATGTTTCCACATTTGATCGAAAAATGAGCAATATAGAAAGGTGTTGTCCTCCCCCCTGCTTCAGTGATCCAAAAACCTCAGAATTGTAGTTTTCCAAATGATCAGCATTTATATGTAATCAACTTTTGAATGTAATTCCAGAATGTGGTACGATCACATACACTAGCTTTGCAATGATAATGTAGTACTAGAACATACAGGGTCCATGTAGCCAACTCTGGATGCACTTTGTGTGTCTGTAAATACAACTGTACGGACTCATTTGAATACTTAAAAGAAGTGATTCACTGGTCCGAGACGTAGCTTCAGTATGATGTTGAATTTGACTGTTCATAGCGAGTGTGTACACAGTGCCTTTAAGACAAAGAAATAGAACAAGGAGTTTAAAAAACATTTTGAGCAGCGGGCCATTCGTTCTCCTGATGATCCACCAAAACACTCCTCCTTATTATCGCTCTTGTAACAAACAAACTGTTAAGATTACTAATAATTGCTTTGGAGGATCTGAATCAATGAATGAAAAGCTTTAATACACAGGGGAAGGTAAAGAAGCAATGGGCTATATATAACAACACAACATTACTATCCAGGAGAATTAAACATGCGATCACAGATGGTCAAACCACCATTGACACCATTGACACTCTCTACATAAGTAACACAGAAAGTTGTTGCCGTAGTCAACCAAGAAATCGGTGGTAAAGGGATCAATGAATCAATTATAAATGTAGGACAATTCAAGTTTTAACAACATAGGCTTCCACATCACTTTACTGTGAAGTATTTCTTCTGTTAAAAGAGACAAAGAACATAATTTATTGCATAGTATTTTTGTAAGTAGATTGTTGTTTATTTCAAAATAAATGTCTACCAATTGTCTGTTGTCTGATGTTTATTTTCTTTTAACACGTTCACTGCTCCCACATGCTAGTCGGACAGTATTGGGCCCACATAAAAATGGTAACTCTGTATCTGAGACTCCTTTGAGTACGGTAATACATACATTCTTGGGCAATCACACATCCAAATTCTCCTCTGCGTTTTTGCGGCAGTTGAACTGAAGAGGGCAGTATTCGACTTCTCCCTAATAGTATAACTCAGTCTGAAGCCTTTCTTCTATCTCATCTCAGTCCTTTTCTTTGGTATTGAAGCAGGGGTTCCAACCAGCATGTTCATAATTGGTAGTTTGCACTTACAAAAGCTCATAAATACAATGCGCCTGTCGTTCAGACATCTACAGTTAAACACTAATTTAGGAGCCAACTGTATCATTAGCTGCTGTAACGGGACAGCTTAGAAACCCCTCCAAATAACTTTGTTCCCCCTCACCCGCATATTCATATTGGGAAGCATGTACAGTTGTCAGTATCATTCAATATGTTTTACTATGCTTTTGAAATGTGGGATTAATTCAATTTCAGATAAGCTATCACCTTGAGATAGTATGAACATTGGTCAGTCTGGTGTTTTAACTTTTTCGTATATGTGTACCATCATGTGTTTAATGCATGTTGGATGCTTTGCTTGTGAAATAATTAAACTTTCAGGTTGTGATACAAGAAGTACTTAACTATCATTCAATCTAATTACATCAGTTTGTATTCATTGACGTAACCATTATTCTGCAATGGGTTGCCTAACACAATTCCTCTTCAAATAATAAAACAAACCAAAAACGTAAACCAAGTACACAGTACCTGATCAGATACCAATTCCTCCAGTGGGGGGCGTTGTAACCACTATCACAGATATGACGAGTTAGCATGCAGTCCAGTAGCGCAGGACCGTAGTTCGAGTCAATTTCTATGGTTCTAGCCAAGGTGGGTGAAAGTTGATAACTAAGTTGTGTATTTTAAATAGTTTGCATTTCTTTGTGTTGTTTTGAGTACTCTAAATGCAGCATACAGGCCTATACATTGCGTCTGAATTGCAGTAGCCAATATATCAGCTGAATTTATATCTTGTTTTATAATATTTTTACAACAAAAAAGTCCTTCACAACCCTGCAAGATAAATAAAACATGGGTAGCAAGGGAGACAATAGGAAACAATAAATAAATACATAAAATGTAGGCTATATTCCTACACGTACAAACACACAGACGCACGCGCACACACACACACACACACACACACACACACACACACACACACACACACACACACACACACACACACACACACACACACACACACACACACACTAACTATATGACAATGATTTTTTGTGCAATTCCAAAGATGGGTGAACCCAGTGAATTGATTTGGATAGTGTTTTTTGATATTCGGGAGTTACACTAAAGCTTAACAGTGGAGGTGACCCTTACTCGCTTGTTCTGTCTGCAGCAGCGAGACTCTTGCTGCATCTGGCTCAGGCCCAGAACGACACATGACTACCTACTTCCCATTCCTTTCCCCGTTATGGTAGCTATGGTGCCCTGCTAAAATTAGAGATTCATCTGACATGAAGAACTCCAGAATGTAACTAGCATCGTCGTTTTATTAGTTTGGAATAAGGTATATGTCACTGGTGTTCTGTTTATCTGGGTGATGTCCGTTTATTGGCTGGCCTTATTGTATGGGCTATTGTTTGGGCTTTTTTGGGTGCTTGAATCTAACATTTCCAGGCCATATGTGTTAAGGTTGCAAATGCAAAACGTGTATTACAAGGGAAGTTCATTCAACACGAAAAGAGACAAGTCCCACATATGTGACCTCTTCACACTGGACGTAAGCTCCAAGCACAGCCCCACTCAGCCAATGGTACCAGTGAGTGGGTGGCTCCTCCTCTGCTCCTTTGACGTAATACCGAGCGAGTACAGGCGCAGATAATTTCAGCCCCTTTTGCGGAGTTTATATCGGAGAATCAACTGCAAAGGATAAGGGCGAGAAATGGCTGGTTACCTGAAGGTCCTTAGCTCCCTGTCGAGGTCTGCGGCATCTCTTTCGAGAAACCCAGCAGTGCTTGCGCAAGCGGCCAACGGCCAGACTTTGCAACAGAGGAATTGTGAGTTGGAAATCGTTATCATATTTTGTTTGAATAAATGTTGCCTCTACGTGGTCGATGATAGCCGATTGAACGCCACATTTGTTTTAGCTAGTTGTCGTTAGCTTTGCTCGAAGTGCCATGAAATCAGAGGAACGACGAACGCAGATGTACGAGCGTTCAAAAGTCAGTTACAGACAGCTTCAACTGTTAAAATGTGTCGATGCTCCCTCGCGCAAAGTGGGGCCAGTGGAAAACCTCTCGAGTCGGGGGGGTGGGGGTTGGCTGAGGCCAGCTCAGGTCACGTCTTTGTCGTTTCCTTCATTTGCAAACTGTCGTTTTTCTCTCCTTTGATTGAATGCGTGTAGTGTCACCGATTGTTTCACAGTTGGCCTCTCCAACGATCAACAAGTGTTAATGTATTTCATTGCAGTACGTCTGTTGTAGCTTGCTCAAACGATTAACTTTCGCTTCTTAGAAAAAATGTGCCACGAAGAACTTGGCAGGGTTTGAATGGACGGGCCGCTAAACGACTTGCGAACAAATAAAGCATACTTTTTTTTTTTGGAAATAGTATCTACTCATGGTTGTTGCTGCATTAATATATGTGGTTAACTTTTGTGCCCTTTATTTGTTTTAATGGTATACTATTACTTTCCGCGGTTGTCTTGGCACAGTACTGACTTGAAAACTTTACCCAGAAGGTCAGACAAGACCCAGCAAGCCAAAGAGGGCAATGGCTGCCTTAGCGCCATATCATGCATCATTTTAAATTAAATGCAAAGCAGATTTCAAGCTCTAACACGAAAACCAGTTTTCGCTGATGAATTTTTACGTATGTAGACAAGTTATTTGAGGTCGGATATGAAGTGTATGTGCTGTGTAAACACCCCTTTCCATGACTCCAGGCAACGGGTCAGTTGAAGGACATGTAGTTCGATGTAATCCCCAGCTGTTTTACAGGCTCTCGGCTGAACTGTTACTAACTCCATAGTTACTGCTGGGGTCACTTTGGAGTCCGACAATAATGCCCATTGTTGGCTTTAGTAACGTTGGGACAAACAGGATAGTCTCTATGCTACTGTTTTAAACCCTCATGCACTCGACAGGAAAACGGGTAGTAGTCCATCTCTAATAAGTAACTACAAATACGGGTACTGGGGCTACGTATCCTTTTATATATATTTGTAATCGTTGTGCGTTTAGTTACATTGACAAACACACAACAGAGGCTGTATAAAAGTCGTAGCTTTTACTTTCACTGTAAAACCGGTAGGCTTTTCTAGGGTGTGCATTTTGAACACTCGTTTTTTTGCTTGGTATTTGGGGCTTGTATAGGACCTCTGTTACTAAAGGTGATCCAGATGACCTTTTTCTAAAAAAAAACAGTTTGCTTTACAGTCTCCACCTACCTAAAGGCTTGTCAGGGTCAATGATCAAATTATGTCTTCATAGCAGGTTATGCTGACTAGACCTCACAATGGCATCTCCCATGGAATTGTTGGGTTTTTCTTTTTCAAATACACATCATAAGGGAGCCTTCTCTACAGAGCCCAGATGAACAGTCTCTAGCCTACATAGAGAAAGTTATGTAATCATGCTGCTTTCCCGAAGCCCCTCCCCAATGTGCTCTCATTCCTTTTCATAGCGAATGTCCTTTGAGCATGTCTAGGTTAAACCACTCACAACTTTTACCAGACATGGTTTGGACACAGATTTTAGTAGACATTGAGAAACTCTCTCTAACTTAATGCATTCTAATAGCTAGAAAACATATCTGTTGACCACTTTTTTGAAAATATAATCCAGAGTCTAGTCATATTCAAAGGATTGCAACTGTCCTATGGCTTCCTAAAACCTATGCCCTCATCATATGTCTATCTCCAAAGAAGGGTGAACTCTTTGTGAGCGACACATTCCATAGGAATAGAAGCACTTTACAAGAACAATGAAAATGTAAAAGGTTTACAGCGATCTTATTCATTAACCAGTCTTCTCTTTTGACTTTGATTGCTCCAGTGGAAGGCATTATCTTGCTGTCCCCTTAAAGAGTATCTGGGATGTTTACTTAAGGTAATCAATGCCCTGGGTAGGTAATGACTACCTGAAAACGATCATGGTTGTTGAACTTTTATTCAGCCTATCTAGAATGATTAAAAGTGGTTGCTTGCTAATCAAATCTTTTCACTAAAGAAAGGCTTAACTCAAACTATTTTTCATGTTTTTAGTCTGGCCCCTCCTTTTTACTGTGCTGTTATATTTGTTAACATGTTTGTTAATGATACTAAAAGGTTTGTACTGGAAGTTAGTCTGAACATTTATGAAGCAAACCAGGGCTATTTTGGCAGGTGCTACTACTATTGACAGTGCATGGTAAAGGTTAAATTCCTCTTCAGGCACACGCTGTCTTACTTTTTCATAGTGGTCTTCTGCAGAATGCAACCTCTGATCTCTTGACTGTAAATCATGTCAAGGCACAAGGGAAATGCAGATGATTGAGGCATGCAGTGTACTTGTTTCAGGGGAATGTCCATTTACTGGGAAATATATATTGTCTAATTTCTTGCACTCGAAGCAGCAATGATTTTGTCTTTCTTCTGTGGCTACGGTTGGCTATTTTATGAATTGACATGAGACCTTGTGTGTCATGAAAGTCACCCTGGAATAAAATAATTTATTGTATCTACCAGCATAAATTAGGTGTGAAAAATAATCGTAGTGTTCTTTAACTTAGAATAGCATCTGTTAGATTTTAATTTCAAGCTATTCTGTTAACTTCCTTTGCAATACTTTCATAACTTCATGCCACACCACACATAATCAAGCATTAGTCTTAAAGGGATTTTTTGGTAAACCAGAAAAAAAAATTATGTTGCCTAATGAGTGACTCCACATATCCTGCCTTGGATCCTCAATTTTACTCTTCTTTGCCCCAGTATTTCCCTTTTTTCTCGAGTTGCAACTCATACCCTGGTTTGATTTTGTTTTGTGATTGTGTTATGATTTTATTTATTTTAACAGATGCCGACAAACGCATCAAGGTGGCCCAGCCAGTGGTGGAGATGGACGGAGACGAGATGACCCGCATCATCTGGGAGTTCATCAAGGAGAAGGTAAAACTCATACCCTGGAGCTGGGGATCTGGATGGACGCGTTCAGGGACATGTCTGTCTTTCATCCCAAAGGCGGCGGAATATAGCATAGGCTGTCTGACGGATCTATTTTTACACAACCAACCGACACGTGGCTGAGAGGGTAGAGCGAGAGCAATTGTACAAAATGAGCGAGAGAACGACGAGAGGGAAGATTATGTTTGGGAGTTTTTTTTATTTTTTGTTACTGGATGATTTCCAATTGGAGAGAGCAGATGGTGCATTGACTCTGGGAAGGGAAAACATGGAGGATCATGGGAGATCGTTCAAGGGTTTTTTGTAGAGACAACAGGAACATACAACACCATAACAAAAATAAATGAAAGACATTAAATGAATGGTGGTATTTCACAGGGCATTTATTATCCATTTTGCTTGATATGTTGAAATTAACCTATTGCTAGTAATTTCCAAAGATAAAAGGTGCAATATTTTGTTCCCTTTAAATGGTGAAGACTGTCATTCCTATACTTGGTCCTAGTCTTATTGAAAGAGGTCTGTTCTGTTGTGGTTAGCTCATCCTGTCCAACGTGGATGTGGAGTTGAAGTACTATGACCTGGGCCTTCCGTACCGTGACCAGACCGATGACCAGGTCACCATAGATTCCGCCCTGGCCACCCTGAAGTACAACGTGGCTGTCAAATGCGCCACCATCACACCAGACGAAGAAAGAGTGACGGGTATGAGCTTATTTTTTATGTTTCTTTTTTATGTTTTTTTATTTAGCCAGCTTTTGAAGGAAGATATTGATCTGGTGATGAAACCATCGTTACTACCGTTTCTCCTTGCTTCACTGAAGTATCAGCTTCAAATATATTTGGTCAGACTTACATTTTTGATTAGCATCTATGTGCAGTCGCAAAATGTAATCAATAGCAGGAGCCCAAACCTGTATCTATATCAATGAAGTTCCAATTCTACAGTTTGGGTGAATATGCACTCTTCAACCTTCTCGTGCTGCTCTACCACAAACGTTACAATTATGTATCGAGTCTCCAAAATAGCTAATGCTATTTTCATAACATTCATGGCAGTGCGCATGTGCACTAAATGCCATCTTCTAAAATCAGTACAAGAAAGTCATTTTTAAAATGATATCGGTCCTGGATAGTTTCATCATCATACCAATGTACCTCTTTGAATTTGTGCGTAAACCTTGTTTAGCATGGTCGGCCATGTTGTTTAAGCGTTGTTTACTTTTTTAGAGTTCAGCCTGAAGAAGATGTGGAAGAGCCCCAACGGAACCATCAGGAACATCCTGGGTGGAACAGTCTTCCGTGAGCCAATCATTTGCAAGAACATTCCCAGGCTAGTGCCAGGCTGGACCCAACCCATCACCATCGGCAGACACGCCTTTGGAGACCAGGTGGGTCCCTACCGAACACCCAATCTCAAGATGTCGCACTTGTCCCATTGCCTTTTTTTTTTTTTATTTGTAGTATATATATATGTTTTTTTTACAAGGGATCTTTCCTTCACATCTGCCTTATGTGGTTGTCTATTGGCATGGACCAAATTTCTGCAATTTTCTCATGAAATGACAGTTATTTTATGTTTTTGCCCTGTCCCACAGTACAGGGCAACAGACTTTGTCGTGGACCAGCCGGGCAAATTCAAGATGATCTTCACCCCGACTGATGGCAGCCAGGGCAAAGAATGGGAGGTGTACGATTTCCCGGCCGGGGGCTGTGGAATGGGCATGTACAACACAGACGAGGTGAGGACCCCTCTCCATTTATATCACGGTTGTTAGTTTTGATAGACGCTTGGGGACTGTTGACTCAACCCCAATAAAGACAGGAGAACTGACGATTGAGTGCCGGAACAACCTCCATTACCTCGGTATATTGTAGACCCAAGAGGGCAACAAACCTCAACCTGCTGATATCACTGAGTTTATCGTGGAATCTAAAGCGTGCCAGACTGGCCTCTTGTCAACCCACCCGCCACTATGTGTTTGCTAGTGCGGGTTTGTTTGATTTAACAACACTGGAGGTCATGCATTGGGCTCTAAAGCTGTCCAGGGGAAACAGACTTGTTAGTGAAGTGTATTTATGAGGTCAAGTTCAGTAGACGGTAGGTCATTCACCCTTTTAACGCTTGTATGACCTCTACAAGTCAAGACCTTTCCTCTTTCCCCCCCCCCCCCTGACTCCTCCTCCAACAGTCTATTTCGGGCTTTGGACATAGCTGCTTCCAGTATGCCATTGCTAAGAAGTGGCCGTTGTACCTGAGCACTAAGAACACAATCCTCAAGGCTTATGACGGCAGATTCAAGGACATCTTCCAGGATGTCTATGAGAAGTGAGTGAATTTTCCCCACAGAATCAGTCTATCGTGTGGGCCCCCCCTAGCCCATACCTGGTTGACCCTCTCTCTGTGCCCTGCAGGCACTACCAGTCTGAGTTTGAGAAGCTGAAGATCTGGTACGAGCACAGACTCATCGACGACATGGTAGCCCAGGTGCTCAAGTCCACCGGAGCCTTCGTGTGGGCCTGCAAGAACTACGACGGCGACGTGCAGTCTGACATCCTTGCTCAGGGTGAGATGTGACTCAACGCTCTGCTCCTCATTTATAATCACAAACGGAAGGCCCCGTTGTTTTGGTTGAAAGGCCAGGGAAAGATGACCCTGTGTGCGTTTGGGCCCTCAGGTTTCGGCTCTCTGGGACTGATGACCTCAGTGCTCGTGTGCCCAGACGGGAAGACAATCGAGGCAGAGGCTGCCCATGGCACCGTGACAAGGCACTACCGGGAGCACCAGAAGGTTTGTAGCAATTCCATCCACGTGTTAATCCCAAAAGCAGTGGCCTAGTGCCACGGCCAGTTCACCAGCGAAGCACCACTGCCATCTTGTGGTTGAAATGCAAACTACAGTTGTCAGCCAATAACGATGCGTTGGCGCCACCTCATCAGACATTTGCAGCAAGTGTAACGATTGTAAGATGAAGGTAAGTAATCACTGAACACCTCTTTTCTCCACCAATGCAGGGTAATTCCACTAGCACCAACCCCATTGCCAGCATCTTCGCCTGGACCAGGGGTCTGGAGCACCGTGGGAAGCTCGACGGCAACCCCGACCTCATCAAGTGAGCAGGACGTCGTGGCGCTGCTGTCGGATTAGACCATGTTTTATTGTTGAAATGAATAAATGCCAACCTTTTTTGTTTATTCGTTTCTTAGGTTCTCTCAGATCCTGGAGAGGGTGTGCGTAGAGACGGTTGAGAGCGGTGTAATGACCAAGGATCTTGCTGGTTGCATCCACGGCCTGCCCAAGTAAGTCGAGATTTAGCAACTCTAAAGTGACAAAAATATTCAGCTAAGCAGAAGTGATCATTTTAGATAACGTAGCAATTGAGTACGAGGATGTGGTGAGTGATTTGACTACCAGCTGAAAGGTACTGGGTTGGATCCCCAATGACTGCAGTCCACCAGTAGAAGGCATTCTTGAGCAAGATTCCCAACCCCTACCTGCTCCTAAAATGGCATCCATCTGAATTCACTGCAAGGTGCATAAGCTGTCGCAAGTTCTGATTTTGTTTTGACTGTTGTCTTCCAGCTGCAAGCTCAACGAACACTACGTCAATACTACTGACTTCCTGGATGCCATCAGGCTAAATCTGGATAAAGCTCTGGGCAAGTGAAGAACGTGAACTAGAGCAGCGAACCTAGTAAAGATACTGTCATTAAAAATGTATTTTGTACATCCATTTTAACTTAAAAGGTCAAGATAAGCATCCATTTTATGTTGAAGGAAAACAATTTGTGTTTAAAAAAACAATTGTGTCAAAGGAAATGAAGTATTCTGTGATTAGGTTTTATGGTTCGTACCTATTAACTGGTCTTCCGTCTAGTGCCTCAGTCTAGTGCCTCCCTCCATGTTCTACCCTATTTTTGTAATGTATGAACTATACCAAGGGCTGGGATGCCAATAAACTCCCTTGATTCTCCTCTACTGCTTCTCTCTTCCTTTAAGAATGGTGGGTTTCTTTAATGTAAATAAATTTATTTTACAGTATCATCTGGTTCACAACATTGTACATACATTTCTATTCATTGTTTCCACACAAATGTAAACAATACAGAAAGCAACTGGAGAGTCCATCAGAGATATCATCACTAAAACTGATGGATTGAACACAAGCTTCAAGAATTCAGCAGAAAGAATGTGTAGCATCTTTTTTTCTTTTTTTTTTAAATGCGCCATATCAACATTGCAAATGGATGCCTTGTGTGCGTGTTATGGTTTGAAAAGCTAAGCGCTGGGAAATATGAATATGTTGAGCATTTCCCCACTCCCAGAGTCATTTTCCATGAGGTCCATGGCCCTGTCACATGTTCGGGGGCTGTCGTTCATCACTTTAGACTACTGTACAGCGTGATGGATGGCAGGCACACGGGGCCACTTAATATTTCTGTCCCAAGTTTTTTTTTCTTTTCGGGGGATGGTGGGGGACAATTCTTGTTGAAATTCATCCATGGAAACCCAAACGGCACTAGGGGAAGGAGAGCAGGGTGTGCATTGCTTTAGAGAGTCTGGTAGTGCGAAGGCCTGGATGGGGGAGGAGGCGGAGCTGGAGTTTGTGGAGAGAAATGCTGTAATGCAGTCTTTTCTCTGGTAATCTTTTGAGGAAATCTACTGATGGTTAGGCAGGGGAGTGGGGGGCCGGGGATGGAGGGGGGTAAATGTAATTATGTAAGCACTGTGATTGGGCTCGGTGAAATCCAATCCCAGCTCGATACAATGCTAAGAAGCAAGGCTGTTGCTGCCCTTAGCTGCAAGATTTGGCAAAAGGTCGATCCAATTCTTTGGTAAGAGGCTCCACGATTAAAACGGGGTATTTTCATTAGCATCTTAAACATCTCACAGCAACAATTACATTCATGGACTAAGAATCAATACAGCGTGGTACTTGCTAACACAGGAAATTAAAAACCAGACTGGACATATACGGGTGCCCCCAATGCAGCAAACTGATTTAAGTATCCAGCCGTCATACGGAATGACTGATACATTCTGTACAGTAAAATACAATAACATTTGAGTTGCAAATTCTATGGACTTCAAATGGTCATTTCAAAGACCATGATTTTTCCTAATCACAGTTTAGAATCAGAGTGATACAAATGAAATTCATTAACTCCTAACTTGATATGCGTTGGCAAGTGAAATGAATAGGACTTGTTTAATTCTTTTAGCCCATCTAATCAGTGTGCCCCAGCAGACTTTCTTGGCTGAGAATTGTCTCATTAACTGCATTATCTCATCGCTGTATGCCTTTATGAGTTTATTCAGCTAAAATGTGCTTTATGATTTGGGCTGAAAGGGGAATTCCGTATATCATATTTGCAATGGAAAAATAAACGTCCCTATATTTAAGTAAGTCAGTATCTTTCAAACACGTGTTTGAGTTGAACTCCACCGATGAGCGTGTAGCTAGGTCTAGGTATACATTTTGGAGCCAGGTAGCATAAGGATATATTCCAGTGCATATAAAATGTGCGGATATCACAGGGTTACTTCATGCCCTTAATGAACAAACCGGGAACTGTGCCTTTATACAGCAATAAACAAAAACATCCCCTCTTTTTTATCGGTTGTCACTTGTATTCTACTTCGGGTGATTTAAATAGGATTCATGCAGTGTTGTAGCGCGCCGCTCCTTTCCCGTAACTACTGTAGTACTCCATTTCAGAGAGTTTAGCAATGTCCGGTGTGTTGTTGCTGGCTCGGTTTTCTCGTTCACTGAATTCAAAGCTGTCTTCGTCGTAGTCTTCCTGTCCCTCCATGTCTTGAGGGGGTTCTGGAGAGAGCAAGAGACACAAATATGAGTTGACCCGTCTGTCAGAAGCTCAAATAACAAATACAGACACTTCCTGAAGACAAACAGTGCCGAGGAGGACAGTGAGTAAGTTGCCCCACCCTTCCCTGCCTTCATATCACTTTGACCGCAGATAGAGCGCCACGGCTAATCGTGGTCTTGCTATATTTACTAAACACATGGTGGGAGAGCAGGGGTAGGCCACAAAACAGTCAACGGAGTAGTAAGCATGCTGCTTCATAAAATTGCATGAGGAATAGACCAAATCAAATGGGCGGTATAGTTGCATAAATCCTTACATACATACTCAGCGGATTGTTTACCTTGTCCTTCAATAGAGGCGTCCAAAATGCCATGCTTGACTTTCATGTGTCGACTGAGGTTGCCCTTCAGGTTGAACTTGCTGGTGCAGTAAGGACACTTGAAGGGCTTACTTCCTGCGTGGAGGTGCATGTGGCCCAGGAGGTTGTACATCCGGTTGAAGGACTTTCCACACACCTGAACACACCAAGAGGACAAAGGTTAGTGACCGGACTTCCCCTCTGCTGTCTTCCACTGGGACTCCTGATCCATTGTTCAAGGGGTTATGCTCACCTTGCATTTGAAAGGCTTGACGGGCAGGTGGACGATCATGTGGGTTTTGAGGGTCTGCTTCTGGACGAAGGTCTTGAAGCAGATGTGGCACTGGAAGGGCCGCACGCTTGCGTGAATCAGCATGTGCCTCTTCAGGTTGGCCGGGAGGGTGAACTCTCGGGAACACACCTCGCACTTGAATTCTTTCATACCCTGGAAAAAACACAAGTGGGACCCTTTGTTAATATAAAGGATAATAATTCACAGGAAAACTTTTGGGTGTCATAGGGTTTCAATGGCTTTGCCAAGTGCGGTGAAGCTTGTAATCGTATAATGATGTGGGGGACTTTAGCTCCACCAAGTGTTGAGGCATGAGATCCCATAGATTAGTGACAACTGCTAAGTATTGTTAGCTATGGCTTTTACATTCCAAATTAAGTTAGGATCTGGTCATATTTGTAGTTTGAACAAACTGCATATAAAACCAACGAATTGGTTTCACAGAAAAAACTGTGAAAACTATAGACAAAAGAAAGGGGAAGTGGTTCTACTGGTATGATTCACGAGGCTTAAAAGGAAGTACTGGACAACAGTCTCTATACCAAAACACATGCATGCAGGGGTGATAGGGGGTAAAGTCAAAGCATTGTAGCCTTTGATGATTATGTTTACAAAGCCCCGTATGTATGCTTTTATCTACCTAACAGTGGCATTTAGCTTTTGTTTTCCATACAAAGATCTTGCTTTTGAAACCTCAGATGACCAGATGAGCCAATGAGAACAGGGTCTGGAATGGGACATCTGATATCCGACTATGTAGTGTGACAAAACCGAGAAGAAACCAGGCACACTATGAAGTTAAAGTACCTTCGACACAGGGGCGTGCGCTGCCAGTACCTTGTGTGTTAGAGCATGCTGCCGAAGGTGGTGGATCTGGACAAACTCCATGCCGCACTCGGGGCAGACGTAGGGCCTCACATTCTGGTGCTTCATGAGGTGGTTCTGGAGCTGGCTGCGGTAGGCGAAGGACTTGTGGCACTCAGTGCACTGGTAGCTGGTCGGACCCTGGTGGCTGGTGAGGTGGCGCTTGAGATGGGCGTAGGTGGGGAACTCCATGCCACACTGGGAGCACACATGACACTGGCCGCTCTCGTGCTTGTTCTCGTGCGTGCGCAGCTCGCTGGGGTAAGCAAAGCCCCGGCCGCAGAAGCGGCAGCTGTAAGGCTTAACGTCGGAGTGCTGCAGCATGTGGCGCTTGAGGTGGCTGGTCTGCGTGAAGGCCTTCTCGCACACGGTGCACTTGTGCGGCCGCGTGCCCTGGTGGGTGAGCAGGTGAGTCTGCAGGTGGCTGGGCTGCTTGAACAGCTTGCCGCAGTGGAGGCACTCATGGGGCTTGATGCCGTTGTGGCCCAGGATGTGCGTGACCAGGTTGTACTTGGAGGTGTAGGACTTCTCGCACATGCGGCACTTCCAGCGCTTCAGCCCCTCGCCCACGTCCACGCAGTACGACTCGTCGATCTGCACGTTGATGTCCAGTCGGTCGATCTGCATGCGGCGTGCCAGACCCTCGGGGTCCGACCACAGCATGGCCTGCCCGTTGTCCTCGTAGTCCCCGGGCAGGGCCATGTCCCCCGCTTCGTAGGCCGGCTCGCCCGAGTCGTAGAAGCGGTTCATCAGGGGGCTTCCGCTGTCTCTTCCTGTCTTGAGGTTCAGTGCCTCCTCTTCCTCTTCCTCAACCGCCCGCTCCTCTTCCTTTCCCCGTCGTTCCCCGTTCGCCCTCTCCTCTGTTTCGGGCTGCGGCGGCCGGTCTTCCTGTTGACTGGGGCTGTCCCTGGAACAGCTGCTGCAGCTTCCACAGGCCCTCTCCTCCTTCATTGAGCCAGCCTGCCTGCCGGCCGGCTCCTCCTGCTGGCTGCGGCTCTTGTGCGTGTGGATGCAGGAAGGAGGTGTGTCGGACTCCAGGCGCTCCCCCTTGATCTGCGCCTGCGGGATGGGCACTCTGCGGGGACGTTCCTCCTCTTCCGCGCTGCTCCTCGGCCTCTTGGTCCTCCCCCGAGGCCCGGGTCTCCTCCTCTGGCTGGAGTGGGGCGGGGCGTCCGCTGAGTCGGCGGGCTCGGCCAGGTAGTCCCCGTTGGCCCCGATGAGCTGGTCGGCGTACTCGTACTCCGGGCCCTCGGCCGGGGGGGGGGGGGCCCTCTCTGGGCTCTCCCGAGTAGAAGCCGTTGGGGGCGATGGTGGCGCCGAAGATCTCGTTCTGCGAGATGAGCCCCAGCACGGCGGCCTGGGCGAGGGACAGCACCACCACGGGTTCTGTCTGCGTGGACACGTCCATTTGGCTCTCGATCATTTTGGGGTAGTTCTGTGCCAGACGGCTAGTCACCTCTTCCTGTTGAGAAACGAACGCTCAGGGTCAGAGATCCGCGCGTCTAAAAAACACACAAGTCATGCATCGTACACAGACCTGGTGATAAGCGGTCAGCCTCATCCGAGGAGAACTATAGTCGCGCTATCGATATCAGCTTTGAATAATGTATCGGCAATAATTAAAACAAACTGATCCAGGAGGAATGCAGGCAGATTTCCTTTCTCGTCAACGTTTGCCTGTGAAAGCTGCATTTTGACTACGCCTTTTTTTTTTCCTTGCAGGGAATCCAGAGGAGACCATTAGATTGAGGAGATAAAGCAGATCTGTGTTAGCAACCGACTTCCTTCCTTGCTCAGGCTTCAGAATAATACAGAATAGAAGAGAGAGGTGGGGGGGGGGGGGCTGCAGGTCCAACCAGGAAGCTGACTTCCGTGGACTGTCCACAGCACTTCCTGTGGGGTCTGGGGGCAGCTCCTCTCTCTGGCCTTACTCGGCCCATCACTGGAGCCAACCTTCCCACTCATGAGCCAGGCGGAGCCACACACCTAGGCCACCTACTTCATGACGCCTGCCACAGCTCGGCTGTTCCTAACAACTTGATATAAGCTGGCAGGCAATCTCATATCCACAGCAGACGTTCGATTGAGACTTCCAGCTCATTTAGTATTCCAGAGCTATTCATGAGGCCGGCCGACATAATTACGTGAATCAGAGTGGTGTGTTATGGACTCACAGCCGAATGTTTGTCCGAGACGACTGTAAAGTCTGGGTTAGTTCAAAAGAATTTCTGATCGATTTGAAATGAGAGCATTGTAGCCAGGGCTCAGCCTCTACGGTAAACATGAGACAGGCAGAGGCCAGGGCCAAAGCCCACTGGTTGTTGTGAGGATCAGATCTGTATAATGTATAACAAATCTCTCACGCTGCTTGTGTGCGTAAGCGCTACACAGTCGGTGCCTCACCGCCATACATTACCGACAAGAGACGCTGCCTTTCCTCATAGAAAATTCAGGGAGGAGAAAGAGTAGATAGAATGATAAAGAAAGAGGAGATAAAGCAGCAAAAAAAACGTGTGTGTGTGTGTGTGAGATGGGAGAGAGAGGGGGTGGGTATGTGTGTGTGTGTGTGGGGGGGTGGGGGGGTGGGGGGTAGACCTGGATGCCCTGATAACCACGTCATTTATAATTACTGCTTTTAAAGTAGTCAGACAGAGACAGACTGTATTTGTGAGAAAAGAAATGCAGAAAGTAGGTGTGTATTTGAGCATGCGTTTGTGTCTGTGTGTCTGTGTCTGTGTGTGTGTGTGTGTGTGTTTGTGTGTGAGAGAAAGAAAGAGAGAGAGAGCAAGAGAGAGAGGGAGGTATAGAGAGAAGCAGAAAGAGCTGTGGGCGGGGGAGGAGTGGAGGGAGAGGGAGAGAGAGAGAAATGAGATGGAGGGGCTGAAAGATAAAGAAAGAGGGGAGGGGAGGGGAGGGGAGGGGAGGGGAGGGGAAGGGAGAGATTGAGTGAGCATGTGAGAGAGGGGAAGAGAGAAAGGGAAGGGAGAGGGAGGGGTGTAGGGGGGGACTGGAGAGACAGAAAGACAGAGTGAGTGACTGAGTGAGTGAGAGAGAGAGATAGAGAGAGAAAGAGAAACAGAGGGATAGGAGGGAGGGGAGCCGGGGAATGAAGAGAAGAGAGAAAGCACAGCTAAATGAAAGGCTGACAAAATGAAAGAGGAAAAGACAAATGACAAGGAGAGGGAGAGGAACGAGAGTAATTGCAAGTGTCCATACTTCCAAATTTCACAAGTTGCATTGCAAAGACACCTAAGGACAAACACAGCAGAAAACAATTCAGAAATCCAATAAATACTACATCGGGGAAAGAGGAAACTGAGAAAAAAAATGCTGTTTTTCCACCGGTATCTTCTTAAAGATGTTGCCGTTACGGTGCAAATGTATATAAACAAAAAGTGAGCATTCTTCTTGCAAAAAACCAGACACACACACACATATACACACGCTCGCTCACACACATACACACACACACACACAAACACACACATAAACACACATATTCACACACATGTTCACACACCGGATATAAACACTTGACAAACAAGCCATTACAACAACTGTTAAGCAAAACGGTAAAACGGCGCAAACCTTGGCTTGTCTTGAAGCTCCAAAACTCACCACATTGTTCCTGGAGTGATGTTTGAGGTGTTTCAGGGATCTCATTCTTCAGGAGAAATGTGTGGAGCAAAAAAACCTCCTCCTATTTATATCTGTGGGAAGAGTGGGGCGGTCCCACGGCTCATCCTCCTCCTACTGTTGCTGTTATCAGAACTGACTGTGCCTGCCCCCCCCCCCCCCCCCCCCCCCCCCCACCCCACACTCTCCCTCCTCCCCCCTCCCTCCCTCCCACATACACACACCACAACACGCGCACTCACACACACACACACACACAAGCGCACACACGCACACACACTATCACCCCATTTCTTTCTCTTCCTCCCACCCCTTTCCCTCCATCTCACTTCTCTTTCTCTCTCTCTCTCTCTCTCTCTCTCTCTCTCTCTCTCTCTCTCTCTCTCCCTTACGAACAGACAGATACACACACACACACACACACACACACACACACACACACACACACACACACACACACACACACACACACACACACACACACACAAACACATACACACACACACACACATCTTATCTCCCTTTCTCACTACCTACAATTCAGCATGACCCTTCAACACACATTTCTCTTTAAGGCTCAGAGAGACGCGGTCTCTATCTTCTGTTGATCACACTCCTACCATGCGTCTCCCTTCACAAGCATTTGCTCAAAACACACAAACAATTATAAAAATCTAATCAGCATTTCCTCAGTACAAGTACACACACACACACACACACACACACACACACACACACACACACACACACCACACACACACACACACACATGCACACACAAGCACACACAACACAACAACACACACAAAAAAACTCACACAAAACACACTCGTCAGAATCATACAGAATCTGAAATCAGTATGCGTAAGTAGAAACACATACATAAACAAGCACAATGCAGACATATCCATACACACATAGACACAAAAACCACCACACTCTCTCTCTCTCTCTCTCTCTCTCTCTCTCTCTCTCTCTCTCTCTCTCTCTCTCTCTCTTACACATATACACACACACCTACAAAACACACAGAGATGTGGACTGGAGGTGTGTCTGTCTATGGCAGACACTAGATACTGCCTGAGATAGCCTTTTAAAAACAGCTCAACTTTTACCCAGATGAGGAAGTTTGTCTCATTATTTGTAGATGTGGTTAATCACGCTGGCAGACAGGATCCACTGTACGGGAGAAATGCTAGTGAGGGAAGGGGAGAGATGTGACAAAAGAGAGGAGAAAGAAAAGCAGTTAGGAGCGAGGGAGGGAGGGAGGGAGGGAGGGAGGTAGACAGACGTGGGGGAGAGAGAATATGGAAGAAAGAGGCAAAGGGAGGGAGGGGGGGAGCGAAGCAGAGTGGAGGAAAGGAGGGGGAGGTGGGGAGGGGAGGGTGTGTGTGTGTGTGTGTGTGTGGGGGGGGGGGGGGGGGTTGAGAGAGACAGAAAGAAAAAAGGAGAAAGGAAAGAGAGCTGGGGTGGGGGAGGGAAAAAAGAGAATGCAGCAAAAAAGGAGGAAGAAGGGAAAGGAGAGACGGGGGAGGGAGGGAGGGGGAGGGAAGGGAGGCTGAGCCATAAGAAAGGATGTGGTAAAAAGAAAGAGAAAGAAGAAAAGAAAGAAGAAAAGAAAGACAGGCAGGGAGGGGGAGCGCGCGGAGGGGGGGGGGTGGGGGGAGGGTGGGACGAGAGATAGAGGGAGGTTTGAAAGGAAAATGCAGTGAAAAAGAGTGGGGGGGGGGTGAGAAGGAAAGAAGGAGAAAGAAAGAGAGAGCAGAAAAAAAAGAGGGGATGGTTTAGTGTGAAAATAAAAAAAAGAAGAGTCCATCAGCAAGAGAAAAGGGGGGTGGGGGGGTGAGCAGGGGGGGTGGGGGGGAGAGCAGAGGGGGGGAGTGCTGGGGGGGGGGGGGGGGAGTGAGAGCAAAGAGAATGGTGAGAGGAAAGAAGATAGAGAGAGAAAGAGACAGAGAGCGGTAGAGAGAGGGGAGAGGGAGAGAGAGAGAGAGAGAGGAAAAAGGAAAAACAGCAAGGAAGACATTAACTATTGAACTTCCAGATTTTCTCTCGGGCTGCGTTGGGGAACAGTGCGGCAGACACTACCTGTGGGCTGAGCTCAGGTTGTGTGTTTAG
>NC_082390.1:17883058-17908311 GCF_031168955.1 Gadus macrocephalus
CTGCTTTTCCTCTCCGTTCTTACCTATGGATGAGGAAAGTTTTATCGGTTTCCCCGTCAATTCTGCATTTTTAATCATTTCCACCACCACGATTCAACCCACAATCCTGCTTTTTCAATGCCGTGCAGCATTTGTCCTGGGCAGAATGTGTGTGTGTGTGCGTGTGTCTGTGTTTGTGTGTTCAATGAAAAGCGTACAGGAGCACAGAGGCTGGAGTCTCTTGCTATCTTAAAGAACAGCTAATGATTTCCTGTCGTGATATCTAGAGATTAATTGATTTGTTTTGCTTTCCCTATTGCTGTGCCAAACGTGGACTACTGTGATTTCTTGCAGCAGCAGCAGCAACAGCAGCAGTAGTGTTATTTTGACGTTACTCGATTCACATCCCATATCAATATATAAGGCACTTGATCCCTGCAATACGTGAATCCCTGCATGGCGTCTATAGCGTTATTGTATTGTATTTTGTGGGGAGTTTGTGTTTTGTAGTATTCCCCTATATGATCTTATCTGAGAGAGACTACATGCCACTTAGTGGTCGGTCTGCATGGAGCTGCTGGGGTAAAGGAAGCCTGCCGTCCAATCACAGCGGGATGAACATGTTCTTATGAAGTAGCAAATACCTCTCTCTATGCACATCACCTGGGAGACAGTAATGATAATATTCTGTAACACACACATACACACAGACAGACAATCTTAACAGACAGACAGACCCGCACAGACACACACACAGGATAGCCGCACACATTCGCCCACACACACACAAACACACATGCACACAAACACACACACCAAGACACAGAGGGACCAACAACGACAGACGCACACACACACACACACACACACACACACACACACACACACACACACACACACACACACACACACACACACACACACACACACACACACACACACACACACACACACACACTATGAATTACCATCTGAACTAGCACAACTAAACCAGGGCCAGTGTTTGTCTCTCTGCTCTCAGAGACACACACAGAGGAACCCTTCTGTATATGCTATGGAAGCGTATTTTATGCATAAGCTATGCTAAGGAAGTGTGTATATTGCACTCCTACTGATTCCCCTGTAGGGCCATATGCATAGGGATAGGGGAAAGTGTGTATGAGTGTATGTGTGTGTCTTTCAGTCTGTGACAAACTCATTCCATGAGACACTGCATGAGTTGGTGTCTGTGTGTGTGTGCGTGATTGGCCGTGCGCGTGTGTGTGTGTGTTGTTATGCGTGTGTGTGTGTGTGTGGGGAAGTTTTGTGCTGCAGCTCCTCTGACTGAAACCAGCCTCCCCCCTCCCCCTCCTCCCCCGCACGTCCCTTCCCCTTAAAGTACCACAACTATTCAAAAAGCAGAATAAAGAAAACCTGAATAGAGGAAGAGAAAAAAATGGGGTCCCAAGGCGAGAAAGAAAAGAAAAACAATGAAAGAAAACAGAATGAAAAGCAGCCACAAAAATAGAAAGGAGAGGAAGGAAGGACGCGGCAGAGGGACAGGGACAGGAGAGGGAGGAAGCAAAGCACTGCAAAAAACATATATTAAATATATAAATACAAATATCTGCTCTGAGACCCAGACAACATGCAATAGTTCTGATGGAAATGAATTTCAATTGGGACATAAAGAGGGAGAGGCGACAGAGGGAAAAGTGCTGCAGATGCACTTGGTTCTAGTAATTTGCTCAGTAGGTCTAGTTTTGCAAATTTAATCAAATTATGTATTTGAATAGAGGTTGCATACATGGTTATAATGAATACTGTTACTGAGAATATGAAGCCTTGTATAATTTACTATCAGTGTTGTTCTTTGGCGTCCCCAGAAAACAATATCAGTACATATTTATTATGAAGTAGTTGTAGACCTGCACAAAGGGATAGTTTAATGCAGATAGATCTAAACCACAACTACAAACACAATGGTCATACACTTTCCTCCTATCCATATGACATGAATATATGATGCCGTAATAATTTCATAGACAGTGTGTATGCTTATTCATCCCCACCATCTGACTGTTATGAGCAAACAATGTGCATGCATATTCATGCAATTCATATCACTGTTACAAGCATTTCTTAGAGAACCTACATGCAGGCTCCTTCTGTTCATCAAACTGTCACAATCACTTCATACACAATCACATGCAGTTTCCTTCCATCCATCTGACTGTCATAGGCAAACAATGTGCGTGCATTTTCATCCTATTCGTGTGACTTTTACAAGCTATTGATACACAATGTGCATACAGATGCCTCTCATCCGACTGACTGTTAGAAGCATTTCGTACACAATGTGCATGCATTTCCGCGCGTCCGTCTAACTGTTGGAGGCATTTCATACACACAGTGCATGCTTTTCCGCCCATCCGTCTGACTGTAAGAAGCATTTCATACACAATGTGTATGCGTTTCCCCTCAGCCGTCTGACTGTGGTGTTAACAGTGTTAAGTCCAGAGCCTTCCAGTCCTCCCCGTGCGGGTTGGCTCCGTCCACCAGCAGAGATGATGTCATGATCTAGAATCTGATACCGGCTATCTGCAATACCATCTGTAATTGAAAACACTGACCTTCCATCTTTAATCTGGCAGAGATGCACGGGACAAACACAAAAAATGGTGTTGTCCAGTACAAAGAGGGAGCGGTAATGACGTGCTGTGGTGTTATGCTTTTAGACGTTGAAACTACAAGATTATATTTGGACCAAATTACAATTGTTATTTCAATATTGATCAGTTGCTATTTAAGCTGCAGCAAAAAAATCCTACGAAAACCTGTTAGTATTTTTCTAGGCCTGTAGCCTAAATGTCAAATTGACCTTATCTATTTAGCTGGCGTGGGGCATGTACAATAGTTTACTGACTATACAAATGAGCATAATATGAGTAAGTACAGTCGAAACAGTTTAACTAGGCTCCGAAAGGTTGTTAGTGAAGGATTTACACATTATGATTGGCTTGTCTGGGTAACGTTAAGAAGCCACATTAACAAAGGATTTGAAGTATTTAAGGGCAAAACAATTAATGTGTACGTATTTGCATAGTGTAAGGAAACCAGTGTAGGCTTTAAATAAATGCATAGCTAATTTACAATGTGTTTGCTTGAAGACATATTTTGTAAATTGATAGAAACAACTATAAGGCATTTGAGAGTAATACAATTAAATATAATTGAACCACATAAGATGTGCAAAAGTTTTCCTTCTATTTATGCTTTATGTAATTATGACAATTGGTGTGTTTTTTGTATTATTTTTCTAGCAACCGCTAGAAGGGAGTAATGTAATGCCTTGGCAATGATACATTTACACAAATGTATCTTCATAAATCATCTTCAAATATACCTTTTGGGGTTCACTTTTGAAAAATGCTAATTCTGCTTAGCTACAAATGTATTCATAATGAGTAGATCCCCAATTGATCAACAGCTAGCCAATCAGCAGGCTTGCCTGATTAAATTAATGGGATCTGATTTCCTGGTTTACTGGTTTCCTGATGTACTCTGAACAACATTTATTCCAACTTTTCAAAACACAGAAGGATTGAAAATAACTTTACTTTGTCACTAGATCAGATTTAGTCACAGAGGCAAAATGACGGGTTCTTGTAGACACTGCTCGCCGCATTGTGTGCTGATTGGCCGACAGAACTCGTCAAAATCTGTGTACTGTTGTTTACCCAGACTCAGAAAACCTCCAAATACAATTTCCCAACAGTTTCATGTAATTGGTTATGTGTTTTGTATATGTTCTTTGTTTTTCTTCCGTTAGGCCTACCTCAAATCACCCCTGTTGCTCCGATTTTGTTTTTTCTTGTTATTTTATAGAATTTAAGCTACTAAAGCATTTTAATTTCTCTGACTTATGTTTTTAGTTGCCCGTCCATTAGACATGGATTATATCTGACCTGAAGTGGCAGTGAATACGCAGGCCTTAGCTTGAGTTGCTATACAGCCGTATTACAGCTAATAGGCTTTGGGTGGAAGTAGCTCTGAGTGTACCACTATCAAACCACTGGTACGGTAAGGGGGACAAGCCTGGTATTGCCCTTGTTTGTGCTTTCCCAGCAATCCAATGACCAACCAGCCACGACTGCTGGTCATAGTTTCCTGTTTTCCTCCGCACACGTTTTAAACACCTGCTGCCCTCCCATGTCACTAAAAGGCTTCTCTGACTCAGAGTCAACGTGGTCCAAGCCAGGGGGAAAACAGGGAGGTGGATGCAGTCTGTGTTGCGTGTCTTTAACTAAGCATCGAAGAAATCATCCATCCACGCCACTGAATGTTGCCCAACAGGTTGTGTATGTGTTTCCATAGGCTAAAGTAAAGAGGGCTGGGTCTTCTACATCACATGACGTATCATCACAAGGACCATCTCCATTTCGGTTGTCTAGGAGATAAGGATTGTTATTGGTAGTAATGGTGTTTTGCTCATTGTTCAGTAATTCATTGTGAAATTATCTTTCATTACGGGAAGACATTGTTGTGGTTGAATCTGCCACAGCATCTCCCAGGTGATAAACCTAGGTTGCTGTGCATTAACATTTATTTAGGATAAATACTACAGCTCACTTTAGGCATCACAAAATGTCGGAGTACCCCCAACATAAATCCCATAATGCATTCTGATGCGCAATGCCCTATTGCAGATGGATTCATCTTGCATTTTCGGATGTTGAGGAAACACCAAATTGCAACCCCTTATACTTTATTACACTGTGTCACGTGTCACCATTCAAAATGATCATTCATTTGGAGTACCCAACAACCTCAATCATTCTAGTCATACATAATAGTGGTGAATATTTTATAAACAAAAGCAAATCAATTTTCACATATAGACCTCTAATTATGGGCTACCATTATTGTCCATAATACAATGGCCCTATAATACTTTCCTAAAGTCTAATTTCTAACCAAATCTGTGATAAGAGCGGACATGACTGAGAAAGTATAATTTTCAAAGCAATAGCCCATGCTTAAAAGAGAATATTAACCTCAGCACACCTTTCTTATTGTATTCCAGTAAGCACTTCGCTGCCCGTGCTGTCTCCAAATATCCCCGCTTATCTGTCTGAGTGTAACAATTGGGAAAGGGGCTATCCACAAGTTAGATAATCATATATGCTAGTTCAATGCACAGGATATTAGCCTATTTCTGAACCAAATTAATAACCCAAAATGTTTCTACTTGGTGGCTGTTACATTCTGTATTAACTTCAGTGCTCAGAACACAGATTCACGATTGTATCATGGTAAAATGATACAATTTCAATTGTATTACAATTATGGGCTACCATTATTTTCTATAACATAATGGCCCTAGTTGTATCATAACTCGTGGCAATATGCTGCTTGCGTCAGTAAGGCTCACATTCGATCCAATTCAGAATATTCTTGCTGTATTGCGTTAAAATGGTCTCTGTGAACAAATATTCAAAGTGACTAGGTCATCGGTCCTACATATATATTAAATTTGTTTAAATCGCGTGTGGTTTCTTCACCAGCCATGTAAATGCAGCACGTCATTCTGTTACTGTACTGGTAGGCCTATTACCAAAACAGCCATAAGATGTCGCTGCTGCTCTGTTCGGGAAAGAAACATGTCTTCGTTTCCTTTCCTTTCCATGCAGACTACAGCAACTTTATCCACAAACACGTGCATTACTTGCACGTTGTTTTGTGTATTGTCCCGTTTAATATAATTTGTTTTCATTACGTGGAGTTATAAGTGAGCAATTAATTAAACGTGTTAATTTCACGCAACTGCAAAATGCAGAAATAGTTGCGTAGATCAATAATCGTCCTTACCTGTTCAGCTTCAGTAAAACCTGGCCCAGCAAGAGAAGCAGTTAGATCACCGACTAGAAAACAACGAAGAAAGAAAAGACCAAGCCTTATGTTTCCAAGTGAAACTGTTTTCTATTTTACCAGGTAAGAGTTGAACTTCATTCGGCATACCACTAGAGGGATCCTATCCACATGAAAAACGCCTAACCGTAACCGGTTGTTAAACGATGATCCTGTATCAAATGCCAGCCCGAATTAGGAATCAAATTAATTTTTTTACAATCATGCACAGCATTGAACATAAAAAATACAATCTAGAACTACATCTTTGTGGTTTGGGGGAAGGCTTATGGTAAAGAGATGGATACGTTTTAAAGTTTCAATCGTCCTAATCGATTCATTGGAATCTGATCGGGGCTCGATTGTGTTACCATGTCATTACCATTTCATTTGGGCGGCTCCACCGCATAATCTGGGGAGTGGCCGAAGAACTGCAAATGATTTATGTGGGGGAAGGAAGAGGCTTTGGTATACATGAGACACCGCAGAAACCGTCGCTGACCAGATGAGTTGCTTTAGAAGTTGGTACCCGTTGGCCTCCCAGGCCGACCAGGTGCACACCACAAGTGAACGCCTGAATCTGACGGTTAGTGCCTACCTTTCTATCTTCCTCATATGCGCGCTTTTCACCACAATTTGAGAGCTCCAATGCGGCTTAATAAAACATAGGGGGATACAATGCATTTATTTGACTTCAAACAGCTGGTGACCTCGAGAGATTGGGTTACATTGTATTTGGCCCTCAGGCTCCCAGATGCCCAGATGTAGGCCTACAGGTGCAAGCCTATTCTGGCCATGGTTGTAATGCTGATTTACACTTGATGTTCACAGTGAATGTCATATCTGCTTTCAGGGCCACAGAGGGACTGACGACAGACTTCTTCTTCTACCGAACAACAGGTAACCTTGAATGGATCCCTACTCAATGCAATGAAGTTGCTCAATGTTAATCAATACATTTCGTTCTTAAATGTGTTTATTATTTTATTTTTTTGTCCCTAATTTGTATTCTTAAACAGGCTGGTTAATTGACAGCATGATTTGGGATAATTTATAGATTTCATGGTGGACAGTTTGTTAATGTCTTCCTTTAACAGCCACAATATGCCCTTTATCTGTTTTGTAGCAGTTTTCCACCAACACACTATATTGTTCATTTTAATTGATTTAATTTAAAGTCCATTACGAATGGACTTCATCAACAGTCCTTTAAAGCGGTCTGTGCTGAAAGGCCAAGAAACAGACACTAAGCTTTTTTTTCTTCCTTTTCTGATTTAATCAAGCACCTGTTTGTCTATGAAAAGCTGTAAGAAGGGTCCTTTGATATAGGGGTCTGAGTGTGTTGTGTGTGTGTGTGTGTGTGTGTGTGTGTGTGTGTGTGTGTGTGTGTGTGTGTCTGTGTCTGTGTCTGTGTGTGTGTGTGTGTGTGTGTGTGTATATGTGTGTGTGTGTGTGTGTGTGCATGTGCACATGAGTGTATGTGTGTTTGCAAACATGTAGTTGTGCATGTGCGCGTGAGTGTACGCACAAATGCGTGAGTATGTGTTGGTGCGAGTGTGTGTGCGAGTGTGTGTATGTGTATATGCATGTGTGTGTGTGTGCATGCCGTAATGTTCTAGCAGAAGATCACAGTCATTATCACTTAAAGGCATCTTATAATCCATGCTACCGGGTCATTATTAGTCACCGGCAAATGTGCACGTTTATATACACTTGCAGCAACTCTTCCTCTGGTTTCCATGATCATACTTGCCTTCGAAGTAAGAGTGTTACCTGCAGTAGAAAACTATTATTATAAAACAAACCACACGTTTGAATCTCTTTTCCAAAGAGCCATGCTAATAATAAATAAAGACAAACCACTTGCTTACAATATAAATATTGAAGATTATTACATGCTTCATATTTGATAGCCTACAAATCCTTTCTAAATAAATCTGTCCTATTTGCATTTTATCTCTCTTGTCCCTAATACATTCTTTAGCTTGGAGCCATAATAATGCCCCCTGTTAAAAAAGGCACCCCACAAATTGCCCTCAGGCCGTAATTTAAAACCTAATGAGGGTTAATTTGAATATCTGTTCTTGAAAAGTTGTGTGTGTGTGTGTGTGTGTGTGTGTGTGTGTGTGTGTGTGTGTGTGTGTGTGTGTGTGTGTGTGTGTGTGTGTGTGTGTGTGTGTGTGTGTGTGTGTGTGTGTGTGTGTGGTTGTGTTCAACCATACAGAGCATGACGCTATACATTTGTCCCGTAACAAACGTCTCATAATTGATTCCTCCGCTGTGTGCTGTGCATCCTGCTGGGAGTGTACTTAACACGGGCGGCGTCGCAGCAGAGATCTGTGCTGTGGGCCGTCTCTCTAGCAGTCTGTCTGTGGCGAGCGGCCACAGAGTTTGCGTGTAACGACTCCAGCATGCCTAATGCGGCTCCGCAGGTGTGGGCTCTGCTCTGGTGAATGCCAATGATCCTCCCGTTTCTATCTGCATGCATAAAGGCAGGAGCAGAACCCCGATCAATAACAATAACAACCACCATAGGGAGAGTACCGACGATATGTATATTATTTTATTGTTTCAGTGTATGGATAAATATATCAAAAGGAGATAGATAATAAAATACGTTCACGAAAGGCCTGTCTGAACAGCCTTCATGTAGTTTGAGTTGTAGTTGGAGTGTTTTGGATTGGTGTAGTGTATGTATTGAAGTTCAAAGGGCGAGGCATTCTTATGATGAGATAGGATCATAAAATGTCCACACGGCAGCGCACTGGCCACGTCTGCTGTGGACGAACAAGCACACACATCAAATGTTCCCGAATCTGAATAACATAGATTTGTTGTACACAAAAAAAAGTTTTGTCTATATTTAATAATATTCATATCCTCTATGTTTTTGTGACCTTTAGTTCATCATGGCCTGATGTCTTAAATTGGACATAGGCCTACTGCACAGCATATATCCTGAGGAAAGCCTTCAAATGTGATTTCAACATAAAAGAAGACAGGATTTAATGAATGACTCGTCGAATAGTTAAATATATAAAAAAGTGATCTATAAATGATAAGGATTAATATTGTAACGCTCTGTTGTAGTCCAGTGTGAATCAAAAGCACAAACAGAAGCTATCTGAATGATTGATAACCGTTTTATTCGTGTGTGTTTTCCCAGCTATCACTTTCGGGTCAAAGCTCTAAAGGTCTGAGTTTCTTGTAGCTCCAAGTTTCAGAAAATGTTTAGGTCACTGATACCTCAGAAGCTGCCATGGAGCCGACTGTGGCACGTTGCGCTTCAGGCCGTAGGACTTTGAAGAGTACCTAACTGACACTTCAAAAGACCTCTCCATTCTCTGCACGCCAAAGGGTTCAGGGTGCCTTCTCCTCACCGTCTGCGTCGGTTCGCTGTCGGGGCTTTCGGCCGCCGTTGTTTTGTCTCTTGTACATCGTTTAACGTCTGCAGTTCAAACACAAATATCGACGGAATAGCCAAAAAACATTAAAAGTTGTCTCTCAAAATATAATGAAAGCATCTAATATTTCGCAAAATATGGCATGTTAAAGCAGGGATGTCCGTGTAAAAAAAATTTTTTTGTAATGCCTTAAACCGGACTTGTAGACTAGCCCGAGCAGAATTTTTGTTTCCCTGATTCCCTGACTGATGATATTAAATTATGTTCTATGTCTTAATTACTTTGTAGACTAGACATTTTCATGTTTTATGTAAATGTTTTGGCTTTGATTTGAGCATCTCACTAAACCCTTTCTACGACAGAATATGCAATGTGTAGTGTTTCCATTGTGGAAAACATTAACATTGCACAGCCCTCTGAAGAGACACCTTCACATCTTATGTATTTTCCTAGAAGGTTAAAATAGTAGAACAGAGAATATACAATTGAGCTTCTTGCTTAAAAGAAAGCAGGGTTTTTAAACCCATATTGGGTAATCTTGTAGCCTCTTGCATGTATGGTAAATCCTTGCAGCCATTCCAGACACTTTTGTTGTGATGTATGAGATATCATCAAAGCTATAACAGGGCGTGACACAGTCCTTTACACAGAGCTACTCCTAGGAGGTCGAGACTCAAACCGGAGGAACCAGACTCAACACACATATAAATCATTGAGTATTTTTGCACAAATCCGGGCAAAACATAATCTTATATTTTCCATGTGCTTTTATGGCATACTCGGTTGATTTACATATTCTGGAAACTCATTAAAAAAATAACAACACGACTAAAAGGCTAATGGTTTGTGTTCCTACTGTAATTAGTATAAGCCTATATATATATATATATATATATATATATATATATATATATATATATATATGGTATATATATTGTATATATATTGTATATATATATATATATATATATATATATATATATTGTATATATATATATATATATATAGAGGCTATGATAGGGCATGCTGCATTGTGAGAGCCCTGTCATCAACAGTTTCTATGGCAATCCTAGGCGAGCATTCTCTCGCCACCTGCGCCCACTAGCCTCCGTCTGTGTTTTAATATTGCTGTGAAAATCTACATATTTTGACCTTGAAGAAGAAGGAGGAAAGGAAAAGTGAACAGTGGAATAATATTTGCCCGCATTTGGAGTAGCATGCAGATTTCACGGCGGATTCACAGTGTGGTGGCTGCTCGTGTTACGAGATTAGATCCCACCAACAAAAGTCCCCTGAGGGTAACTGCACAGGACACGCATGGTGCGTGTGATCCTACTTTAATCTGTATTTACTCCATGCAGGTGTGGAGTCGGTGACGTAAAGCTAAAGAAGGGTTCAAGATGGCTGGTTGAGCCATAACACCAAAATACTTAAAATGCCAAAACAAAAAAGGTTTTTGGTAATTCTCCTTACAGTCCCCTTCAAACCTGGACGAACCCACCGTTGGAACATATTGGGTTCAGCAGATTCACCACTGAGCTCTTCCAGTTCACAGCAGAGATCGTAGCCATTGAAGGTCCCTGCCCACTGATAGCCAAATAAAGAACAATTGGCCAGGGATCACCATGTACCTCTATAGGCCCGAGGCCCAGCATTTGTTGACCGTGGTTCTTTGTCCAAACCGCCATCATCATAGAACTTCACAAATGCTGTGCTGCCAAATGCCGTTGCTCCTCTAGTCCCATTTTCTCCGGTGTGACATAATTGCAGTGTGATAATGGTCCAATTATGAGCCATCACATGGAGTACATGAATAGTTATGAATATGAATAGTTTTGTTTTCCTTTTTTTCCCAGCTGTGGATTTGCTGTGTGACTCACTTAAGGGGGTTGAAGTATTTTTAACTTGTTGTTCACAATTGAGTTACTGAGCTTGTCCAAAATGTGGCGACGAACGGCTGTACAGAAACCTGAGTCCGGTGCACTCCACTGTTAACCGTCCGTCACTCAAGCGTGACAACAACACAAGCGGCGCCCCGCCCTGTTGGTTTATCCCTCTTGGTCAGCGAGGAACAAATCGGTGACTCAACCGGAAACAACGGGGATTACCCTTCATATTCACACATCTATAGATGCGGTTTCCTCATAGCAAACCTTCATCAGGAATCACTGACACATCACAGGGCAGGATCACAATGTTGGTTATAGTGAAAGCCAATGAGTGGTTATCACAGCTATGTTCTGAAGGGAAAAACGAAGCCGTTGTTGCAAGGGAATTATCCTGTTCCTCGATGGCTGGGAGAAGGAATACGTGGGGGCTTTTAGCTGGCAAAGCAGCGAGTGTTGGCTTGAATGCTTTGGGAATAAACTGGCAAGTCACTCATGCATGTGCACATGCTCACATGCACAAGTGAATACGCATGTTTGGTACAACCCTTGAGGAAGCATGCAGGCTTGCTTTGATTGGTGTCTGAAACAGAAACTGTTGAAACTGTACCGTTTGTCCCCGGTACAGAATATCTTCCATGGGTCTGTGGAGCGGGGTCTTCATTGTGGTGCATTGTCGTAGTGATTTGTTGCTTGTCTTGGGTTTCTTGCTTTTCTTCAAAGCGTATTTTATGTGAGTGATTCCTGTACAGCAGGCTAACAAGCGTGCATGTCATTCTCTCTAAATCATGGTTTAGTCTTTTTTTTTTAATTGCACTTTTTGTGGCACACTTCAAGTCTGTCCCTGCCTGAGTGCACCTACAAAATAAATAAAGAACACAGCGGCCAGCGCTAAGCCTTTAAATATATTCTTGTTCAGTTCCATGCAGACATAAATGTAAAAATGCATGGTAGAATAATCCTCCAAGCATTTTCTATATAATGGCATGGTTTACTCTGCAAACCACAGCAGATTGTTAGTCTGTCTGGCTTTATGTAACATTTCTCTTTAAAAGTGCTGATGAGTTTTAAGTGTGTGAATAAAACACTAGGGTTTCATGGGTGAAAAAACTGTTTTCCTTCAATCTTTGTTAGCTTAAATGTATCTTTTTGAAAGGAAACAAGGAATAATGTTGGGAGGTTTCATGCGAAGATCAAGACTCCGAATGCCATCTTATATACCTGTGTATTTAACATATTATCCATGCTTATATGATTTATATTATGTATATTCTTGCATACAAAGGTAAATCATATCACTATCAAATAGTATTTTCTCGATTTCTCTGTCAATATGAACTCTCCTCGAATCTGGCCTGGTCCTTAACTAAGACTATATATTCCCCTTGATACTGTAGCACATTAGTTATGCTGGCACACATCTGTCCATGCAGTAGACGGTGCCAAAATATCCATCCTCCCCTCCACAGCAGCCAATCCGAGGCACTCCTCCTCAGCTAAAGCCAAGCGATAACACGACCCTGCGGGCCGGACGCCTGATCCTCATGAGCCCCCACGACAGGCTCCATACGCCCCCCCCCCCCACCCGCTGGCAGGACATGTGGATTCCCCTGCACTCCTCGAGGTGTGCACGCAGCACGCCAGGGCTCTCCGCGTGTCCATTTTCTTAAACAATGTAAATGAAAATCCGTTGCCATGGTTTCCATCGCTATCCATCGGGGTTGCGAGAATGTAAGCGCTTGTTACACATCCTTGCACCCTTTGAGGGACTGGCACGCGACCTCACAGCAGGCAGGCAGGCAGGCAGGCAGGCAGGCAGGCAGGCAGGCAGGCAGGCAGGCAGGCAGGCAGGCAGGCAGGCAGGCACTCAGGCAGACTCTGATGCAGGCAGTTTGTGGGCTGAGCTAAGTTTAGCGGCCCTGCAGAGAGCAGAGTGGCATGAGAGTGTTTTCTGGGCGAGGCCGAGGGAGAATGCGTCGGGCTGTACACTGGGCTGTTGCATGCATGCTCCCCTCAGTTATTATTAGTCCCGGCACGGGACTCTGGTCCGTGCACACACACATACGCGCATGCACGCACACATGAGCTCATGTCACACGTGCACAGATACACACATGCATGCAAATACATGCACAGACACAGGCCACGCACACACGCATGCACAGACACACACATGCACGCGCAACACGCACAAACAAAGTACAAACACACACACACACACACACACACACACACACACACACACACACACACACACACACACACACACACACACACACACACACACACACACACACACACACACACACACACACACACACACACACACACACACACACACACAATGCACTCACACCATATCTAGTCAGCTGGCCTGTCTACGAGGGCTCAGTTGAGGACTCCTGGTTTATTTGTGAGTGGGTGTCTTATTTCTGGAAAGCCAAGTGGAAATTGTGATGCTGTTCAGACTGTTTTAATAAAATAGCTGAATAAAATAAATAAAATTTGGCAGTTGGGCTGTTAAATTGACTCTGTAGAACTGAATGGAGAGACGGGTGGCAGACAGGGATAGAAGCGTAGGATAGGATCACCTCATTCCTGTGTCTATTTACAAACCAGCACTGAGGTGATGATCCCTAAATAGAGCGCTGTTAGGAGAAAGTGTTTTGGAGCATTACAAAAAATAGGCTTTTCCATTGGCCTGTTGTGCCGGGGTGTTCATTCGTCAAAGTTATAGAGCTAATAAAGAGCCCAACGCACCTTGAGCTCCAGTTAAACCGGTGTGCCGGTACTATTGCACGGGCGCCTGCATCTCCTAGTTTGCACACATTATAAACGTCATGTTCCCAGTGATGGAATTACGATGACGTGTCCCCTCAAACGCAGAGAGACGTTTGATGGCTTCCCGCCGTTTGCTGAAAGCCACGATGACACGCTGTCAATAAGGCGATGCCCTCAAAATGACAGAAAGATCCCTCCCTGCTTCAGCAAGCTGGGCATTAGATCTCATGGGAGAAAGGCGTCTCTCTGGTTCAGCGTTCACGTTATTTGCGAATGAGACGCCAAACCCATTACTTCTTTCATTCCTCTTCTTATTAAGGAACGATGAACATTTAATTATTGGCGAGTAAGTAGCAGAAATGTCCTAATTCACGTAATCCTGTTAAAGCAAACAATACCATGTGCACTAATTCACTTCTGAAAGGCCCACAGTTGTGTTTGAAATGAGTTCCCCTGACATTTAGTGCCGTGGTTAATCACATTTGGTCAAGTGAAGCCTCCGTGAAAATTGCGATTATGCCCTCAATTGATTCGCTAACTGTTTTCTGCAGCGGCACGATGAGGCGATGTCACACGCAGCATATGTACTTGAAAGCCTCTCCTAGGCCGCCCTGATGCGCACGCCCTCAGCTCTCCCCCAGAGAAGCGCGCGTGTGCGTGCGTGCGTGCGTGCGTGCGTGCGTGCGTGTGTGTATTTGAAATGCAAGGTCACATTTTGCGCACTGATTAGCTATTTCACCCGAGTCCCAGCCCGTCATTAGCAGCGGGGCAGACTGGCGAGTGCACGGCGCGGAGCGAGCAGCTCTCTGGCCGTGTGTTTTCAGCGCTCCGCCACCCCGCCGTACAACTGCTGTTTAACTCAAGCCCTCAATTTCACCAGCGCTGGATCCACCGGCGACCTCAGGCCCCAGACAGAGAAACCACAGCAAAGAGCAGGTGTCATCATCAAGGATCTGCTGCCTGAGGGAGACGGCTCGGAACCCGCCGAACGCAAACACTGTTATGTGGCCTTGACGACCGCCTTGTTGATCTGTGGCTTTGCAACGCAAGCATCAAGATGGATGCGTATATACATAGATCTGGTGAAGGTAGAGAGCGGGCCCGGCCCCCCCTTTGTGAGACGGCTAGATGCCCAAAAGTCTTTCTTCAGGGGGTGAGAGCGGCACCTGAAGTGAGTAGGGGGAACATAATCGCTGCGTTGCTACGGCAACGTAGAACCTGACACCTGCGGTGGGAGTGTGTTGGACTGAGGTGCCCGGGTAGGCAGTGCCCGAAACACCAGAGCAGTCCAGAATGGTTACCTGCGCAGATACTTTTAGCCTTTTAGCTCGGGCGAGCACAGAGGGACAATAATGAGTGTGGGATAGGGGGCTTTCCAGAAAAACAAGTGCCATCGCTTCAGGCATGAAATAGGCTGGAAATACCGTCACAGCAAAGTCTTGCGTTTCTGTGTCTGTGCTCACATTCAAATGGGTTTTCACATGTTTGTATCATCTCAACTGTACTGCAATACACATCCATTAGTGCACTGAGTTTAACCTAATTTTAACATACAATTCATCACGTTTGAGGGACCCTTATTCAAAATGCTACCATTCTCTGTTCATGTGTAACCCTCAATAGAAAACACAACATGCTAATCTCTGATAGTTGGTTGCAGGGGAGAATTGAGGAAAATCCGTTTCCTTATAAAGATGTCTTTCCAAATCACGATAATCATCGTCTCAATTTGAAGAGGATCCCGTCGCTGATATCAGCCCACGACGTTAAGCTCTCGAGCCAAGTGATTCGCCTGGGCGACAAGTTATAGCCCTGCCTCACCCAGGGCTACACGCCGCCAGCAGCCAGATCAGGGGGCTTATGAACGCTCCACACTGCAGCTGTCTCATGGTCCAGAGGCTTTAAACACTGCTCGGAGGATGGGGGAACCCGTCCTCCAAACATGGTTCATAATGCTACCGCACATAAGCCTTGTTTCTAATGCTCCTGCCCTCTAAGCCTGGTTTATAATACTACATCAATCCAAGCCCCCGTTTGTAGTTACCTAAGCCTGGTTTATAATACTACATAAAGCCAAGCCTTGTTTGTACTTACCTAAGCCTGGTTGATAATAGTACAACATACAAGCCTTGTTTATATCATTCTCACCCTGTTTTATAATACTACAAGCCTTGTTTATAATGCCCCAGCAATCTTACGCTGGTTTATAATAGTAAATAAATCGAAGCCTGGTTTTTAATAATGCGTTCTCCACGCCTTATTTATACTAATTGAATCCCGGTTTATGATACTAAATCAATCTATGCCCGGTTTTAAGCACCTGCAAGCCTTGTTTGTTTCACTACATCAATCCAAGCCATGTTTGTGTCAACCTAAGCCATCCATATAAGCCTACTTATAAAACAACATGAATCTAAGCCTGCCTTATAATGCAACCAACATCTAAGCCTGCTTTATTACATCCTACATCCTACAAGCATTGCTTATAACATCCCTCAAAGCCCGGTTGATAATATTAGGCGGTTCAGTGTAGAAAGAGGGTGGTGGGGGGGGTAAGGCGTGGTGCCAGTACTGGCTCTCCTGCTATATCCTGGCTGAAGGCGCTGCATACGTCAGGGATTAGGTCCATGCCATTCCAAGGCATGGAAATAGCCGGCAACTGCTGCTTCTACGCTTTTACTCACAGCACCGCTTGCGTCGCTCACACACACATCAGTCGGAGGTGATTCATGTTACAGGCCGATTGTTCATCGTAGCAATTGAATCTTGTATGTGTTTCTCATTGTTTGCAATGGAAAGTCAACATTGATTACACTGAAAGGTGCTGGTTAAATGCCATAATGCAACATGCAATGATGCATTTCCTATCAATGAAAAGTATGTGTGCACTAAGATAAATTCACAGATCATTGGTATGGACCTGAGTTTGCAAAAAAACAACATTTGTAGTGAAAAATGAAGGCTATTTGGCTTTAGAATAGAAATGTAGAAATGTACAGATTGAATATTGTTTGAGGGCATTGTGGGTTGAATTATTGTGGGAAAAGATGTCCGGGTTCTTAACCTCACCATTATCTGCAGCTGCAGGGTGTCCCTATTCCCCCCAAACCCGTAGCCATGGCAGCATGACTCCGTATGGAACGCCATACGACCCCGTAGGGAAAGCCATCCCCCCTTCCCCCCTGTTTTGAATAAATAATGTTCCCATATACGGCAACATTTAAACTTAAGACTAACAAGAGAGCAATCGGTTGTTCTCTTATGAACCAATTGTACATCGATTAATAATTAATATCACAAAATATAAATGATACATTATAACATATATATAACGCTGCATAAACGTAAAAAATAGCATTCATGCGTCCACTATCCACGCGCACCACACGTCGAGCCCTTTCAGTTCAGCTCACGGTGAATGGGAAGTGAAAAAGTTTCCTCCATCTACTTACTGAAGGAATAGTGTTGGCCTGTGACCCTTCTGCTCATGATGTTTCACTGTCTTCATCCTCATTTTAAAGAATGGCTGCTTTCTGTTTCTTCATTTTTTATCTTGTCATACCACGGCTAGAGAAGGGGCCCCCAAATCACCCCTGACCTTTTAATAAAGGAAGTGGTCTGTGTGTGTGTGTGTGTGTGTGTGTGTGTGTGTGTGTGTGTGTGTGTTGTGTGTGTCCGTGTGTTGATGATCTCATAGTAAATGTAATCAATCGTGTGTGTAATCTTGCCTGATTAAATGAAAAATGTGTTTTTGATTCTATGTTGAATATATTACTTTTCCGGGAGGTAATGTACCACTGCAAAGTTATCGTTGCTGTGAGCTCAGCTTTTTCCGTTATCTCTTTGGAACATTTTCAAAGCGGCTAGCTTTATAACCCGCTTCCTATGCCGGACATATTATTTTATCCTTTTCAATCCTCGCAATCAAACATTGTCCCGATAAATCTTCTGAAACAATGTTTCTCTAGAGCCAGACCCACAAGCGGCTGTCATGTTTATGCAATATCGGCTCCAACTGTGAATATTGAAATGTCCCGCTGTCAAGGTCAACTCTCGCCGCACAATGCCGTCACTCTCCCTCCCCCCTCCCCCTTCCCCCATCCCAACTCAACACAACACGGAATCACATTTGCCGGTTCTGTAACAGCAGGATTCCTGTTGAGGGGAGAGAGGAGAGCTCTTCCCATTGTAGCGGGAACGTGAACACTGGGCTGAGCTCCAGTAAGAATAATCATAGACCGCTGTCCCCTGCAGCTATCGCACTTGAACCAATTTGTGCCACCAAAGGTCAGGTCCTGGCGGAGGGCGGTTTACATACTGGGGGAGCGTTGTTCGCCAGACACGGCCCTCCTCCATGTCGTGTCACACGCTACGATCCGCGGCCAAATGGTTTCCAAGAACCGTCTGCATTCCAGTCCACCTACAGTGGTGCGTGCGGGCCATGTGTGGAATGCTCTGTGTTCTGCCTCACAAAAGGAGAGAGCCATCAATTGATTTTTCTCTCTCTCTCTTGTGTATCGGATGGAAGTCCTTCACAGCGCGTACTCTGTTCCTGTGCTTTCACATTTTTGCTGGGGTGTATGTATGCATACGCGCTTTTACTGTGAAGGTCACGTGAATATTATTTGTAACAACCCTGTGTTACCGTATTATTTGTGCCTTGACATCATTTAGTTCTTTGGTTTCAAATGTTAAACTGATAAACATTAGACATATCATTTACCGTAATGAAATCAATCCCACTGAACTCATTCTTGTATTTGTTTTAGTTTTTATTGCGGACCAGATTTCACTCGTGTTCTGCCGTCTGTTGGAAGAGTCCTGGGGGCTTTAAGAAGCACCGTTCTGTTGCTCGCAAATTAAACTCTTTCCGAGCTCTGCCCATTACGCAGTCTGCTTTGGTTGCCTGTGTCATCAACATTGCACTTGAAACTCTTAACCTTTCATTTTGGGCTTGACTGCCAAGACAAGTTGTGACATCTGTCCATCAAACGCAGACGTGCCTTCCAATTTTGCCCCCCTCCAGACACACGCATGCACACACACTCATACACACACAAACACACACACACACACAAAAACATACAGACACACACACACATACACGCACGCACACACAAACACGCAGTTCACTCTCAACTTTTCTATTGACAGGCTTCTTAGCCTCTTATACAGCTTACCTTATACACAAGTTCACATCGAAGACGGGCTTGATTCAAACGGTCAACGCTATTTTTTTAAGAAGGAATATTCACAATTATTATTCTGAATATTATCAAGATTTCCCGTCTGTCAGGAATGTTTGCTTAGATATGTCATAATCATTTAGAAAACATTTCAACAGTTGTTGTTCTGTTAGCTTTCCAAACGGTTAAAAGATTGTGTGGGTTTTCCTTACCGTATGCAAATCAGTGTTTATTTTCTCAGGCCACTGCAATGCCCCCCTAACACACACACACACACACACACACGCACACGCACACTCACACACGCACACACACACACACACACACGCACACGCACACGCACACTCACACACGCACACGCACACACGCACACGCACACGCACGCACACACACACACACACACACACACACAGCACATGCTATTGTTGTGGCCATTGTTGTCAGAGAGGCTGGCTCTCTGGTGCTCCACTGTGTGGGTGGTTAACTGCTAACTGCTGGCGAATGCGCAACAATCAAGTCCATCCCATAATAGTTGGTCGCCACCTCCCCAGACATGCTGCAGGCATCCGTCTGTTCACACACTCTCAGCTTCTGTGGAGCGTGTGTCAGGCGTTCAACGTATCATCCACGGACGTGGACGAGGAAACCACGGCATGCATGGTGTGACCTTTTTTCTCTTTTGAGGTTGAACATGATCAGTATGAGGGAGTGGGTCTGACTGTCACACAGGGACGCACAAAGCGCACAAACGCTGTCACGCTCACACAAGTACAACGGGGTGGATCTGGTCGACGCCTCTCCCCGTCGCTGCCGGCCCTAAAAAGCTGCGCTCCGAAAAGGGCAATTTTAGCCGGGACATTTCACTGTACAACTATGATGTCATGGTCGAGAAAAAAAGGAAAACCCTTGAATCCAGAGTTCGCCGCAACAGCGCCCGGTGCGTCAGCGCGCCGGGCTGGGCTTCACCGTGGACCGCTGTGAGCGTCTCAGCAAAACAATTAGCTGCTCATAAATATTGCATTGGTCCCGGCCGCACACATTGGCGAAGAGTGCTCATCAGTGACATAGCGCAGTCAGCCCAGGCAACTCCTCTCCTCTCCTCTGCTCTCCTCTCCTCTCCTCTGCTCTCCTCTCCTCTCCTCTGCTCTCCTCTCCTCTCCTCTCCTCTCCTCTCCTCTCCTCTCCCCCACCCCGCTCCAGGACCAGCCTATGATGTAATGCTTCTGCTTCTGCTAGAGAGCAACCCCCACTCTCCCTCCCTCTCTCACTCTCCTCCTTCCTCTCTCGCCGCCCGATTCGCTAGCGCTGCTGCTGCTGCTTCTGCTGGTGGTAGTGGCTGTGAGCGCGCATGTGTGCTGGGGCGTGTTTGTGTGTGTGTGTGTGTGTGTGTGTGTGTGCGAGTGAGACTCAAGAGTGAGTGTGTGTGGCGCCGGTTGAGCTGCTGCAGCCCAGGGCATCTCTGGGGATCCCTGCAGAGCCCGTGCCCCACGCTGACAGCGACCGAGCGAGCAGACCTGAGAGAGGCTCCGACCGCAGCGGCACCACACCGCTGAACGCCAAGCCGCCAGAGGAGGACTCTGCCGCCGCTCCTGCTCCCAGGTAACGAGGCTCCTCCTGGTTCATCAGGGGACGGGACCGGGGAACCGGGAGGTGGAGGGAGTGTGCGTGAGGGTGGTGAGGGTGATGGGGTGTGAGGGACGTCGGAGAGAGGGGACAGGGGACGGTGCAGAGAGGGTCTTGTGAGCCGCTGAGTGGGCAGCTCCCCGTGGCTCCCTCCGCGTGTGCGTGTGCGTGTATGTGCTTTTTTAGTACAGTGTCGGTTTCCATGGCAAACACGGTGCAGATGACGGCGCTCGCACCGTGGCAGGTGCAGCGCCGCAGCGGTGGGCTCCCGGACGCCGACCGCTGAAGTGAGGATTATTTCCCTCAGAGCCGCTGAAGCAAGCTTTTGTCCTTGTTTTTACTAGCTGGGTTTATTATTTACTCTGTTTGGCTGACTTGTGTTGAATTGAATTAAGATCTGTCTCAGTTTTTCCTTCTTCAGATAAACGGGCGTGTGAAGGCTTACAGTGCGTGCTTTCAAAACAAAATCTGGGCACCAGATTTATTTGTCCTTATTTCTCACTTCTTCAGATGGCTCTTTTGAACAGATGCTTAACCATAAGTATTTCTCCTTTCGCCGGATGCTAAATATTTCATGGCTTGTCTGCACCGCACATACATGCGGTCATAACTAATTCATCCCGGGAATTTCCATGCAAAGTGGGACACAACGTGCTGACGTCCACCTATGAACCGCTCGCGTCCATATTTCCCCCGGTGTAGGTTTGTTGTCGAGTACATTCAAGACACAGTATGGGTGATTTGTGAACGGGGAAAGGTGTGATGTGGGGGAGTCCTCTTGGGTTACGCTGTAAAAAAAAGGGCACGTTCTGATTGGTGGAGGGAAAGTCACGTGACTCTTTTGGGGTCATTAGATGATTTCCCCAAAGGGAAGAGGTCATGTTTATGGTGAAAGTAATTGGTTCTTGTACCAATTACAGCAGACACTGAGCGTGCTCTCCCCTTCAGGCAACTCTGTGTCTTTATTTGCTGAAGAGGAAGAAAAGGCTGTGTATCTATGTCATGCGTGGAACTGACCTAGAGCCTGAATTTCAATCAGACGCCGTTTGAATCCAGTCTCATGCTTGACCTTCTTTGTTAGAGTCGGAGAGGCTAGCCAGCGATAATGAGGGGAGCCCACCAATGGCAAGGGCCGGTTTGGGATGACCATTGGGAATTATGAAGGCGTCCTTTCAAGTCTGTCAAATCGTAATTTGTGGTCGTAGTACCCCCTTAAAAACAAGAGACAGATGGTCGTTCTGCAAGGATACCTTCCTAATGTTATTTACAATAATCATCTGAAGGCAGAAGAACAAACCTATTGCTGTTAAACAAACATGATCGTTACCATGAATAAAACAATATATACAAAAAACATACACACATATATCTTTTAATAATTACATTTAAATAGCACTTTTGTATATATGTGTATGCACAAATATATACGCATAGCTGTATTTTAAGTGCTTTTCCTTCATTGATGTTTGTGTGAATAGGGATTTTCAAACTATGTTTCCATTTAACTGTATCAGTCTAACGTCTGCAGAGAGTATTTTTATCATCGGAGAGATGCAATCCAAATTATGAGCTTTATTCGCAACGATGTTTAAATCCCCATATGCATTCCTCTGATTACATCTCAAACATGTGATTTAAAAGCTTATCTTTAATGAGGAAACACTTTCAAAAGTCATCAAAACTGTAAGAAATGAACTCCCATTAACACACTCGCTGTTAAATCTAAAGCTGACAGAGCAACTGTTGTCATGGTATTAAGATCCTTAAATATCCTCCTGGAGAAAATGTACAGACGGAATCCCTCGCCAAAGAACGTGCAGGAGAACACGTGTATCCCTGGTTCTGTAGGGACAGGCCTTAGCGCCATGATGTCCTCTGGTCTGTCCCTTGGCTCTGAAGGGACGAGCCTTAGCGGCACGTTGTCTTCGGTTGGGGCTCCGGTTCGTTAGGGGAGGAGCCTTAACCCCATGCTGTCCTCCGGTGTGGCTACGGTTCTTTAGGGGACGAGCCCTAACCCCATGCTGTGTCTCTGTAGGAATAACACATGAAGGCTGGGCCGCTGCCACTCTGAGGTGGACGGCAGGCCCACCTGAGGAGCGTGCGGTCTGTTCCCGTCTCTCGGCGGCCCGCTCTCAGCAGGCTCGCCGGCCCTGGCCTGCTGCCGTTGGCGCCGATCGGAAGAACATTTAATCCAATGAGGTGCCTTGGCAGTGGAAAAAACTGTATTTCATTAGGAGCTTCAAACGCGCTTGGGAGAAGAAACCAATCCCAGCAGGTTAGAGAGTAGAGTACAGAGTAGATCAGGTCACCTGCAATGCTTTGGTGATGATGATGATGATGATGATGATGATGATGATGATGGTGGACGCGTGACCGGTGCTTTCCAGTGTGTCTGAGACGCAGTCAGAGACAGACTGGTGGCGCGTTGAACCCGGTAGTCAAAGGGATGATGAATGGGGCCTGCCGTGAGTCATGTGACCATTAACCCAAAGCCCTGCTGCTCAGCGTCCCGGGACGGGGGCAGGGCCGCAGTCACCCAGTAGTCACCCAGTAGTCACCCAGTATCACCCAGTATCACCCAGTATCTCCCAGTCCGCCGGTTCTTTGAGAAGCCCCAGTGTCAGCTAGAATAACGTTCACCTAGTGGGAGAACCATTGTCGCTCTGACACAAAACAAAAGGCCCGCCTGACAGTTTTGGGTTACTGTAACCACGGTGACACAACGCCTGTGAGACGGTGTCATGTGACCCACCTTTAAGACCAAAACGCATTGTCCTCCCGGAGATGGCATCCACCCAAATTAAAGTTTTATGGTACTTTGACGTGAATCATGTGAGACGGGTGAAACGTCTCATTACCTCGGGGGTTACGGGCGGTGGTGCGTCATGGCAACCGATTCCGTCTGAGCCCTGTGTATGAAGTCATCGCTCTCCAACACCGGTCCACACCTGCAGCAACTAGAGCGTCTGACTCTGCTGACGTAGAGCACACACACACACACACACAGTGGGAGACATAATTATCATTTGGAATAATCATCAGTTTTCCCAAGGTCAAATCTATAAGGACTGCGTATACACCCAGCTCAGCCGATGTAGTGCGTATAGGTTGGTTTGGCAACGTCTGATATTGGGTTTGGCAATTGTTGTGATTGCTCATGCATTCAGAGGTCGTGTCCATGGTTACCGGTCTGATGGAGCAGACAGGATCAGCGCTGTGTGGCGTGTCTCTCTGTACACGCCGTCTCAAAGTGTCTAACCATCGGCCAATCTTACTGTCCCTGAGATTTCCTCCCGGGGGAGGGATTAAAGGCTTTCACCCCCCCCCCCCCCCCCCCCCGCTACAATAAAGAAGAGAAACTAGTAACAACTGAGGCCAGATTGAGATCCTCACCTGAGCGAGAGAGCACCACCGACAGAGGGGGGGAGAGAGGGTTGTTTGTCCTAATAACTCTGCGTCCTGACGCCGTGTGTGATCATTTGGTGAGGTGTGTGTGTGTGTGTGTGAGTGTGTAAGGGCCGCACGAATGTAACACTTTCAGCAGACGGTACACTTATCATCTGCTGGAGAAGCTGTTGTTCTTAGCTTGGGATTCTGCCTCTGGGTCTGGCTCTCCTGAGCTAACCTCACCTCTGATATCACACCGAGGTAAGGTGGGGCTCGCTAGGATCATGTTGTAATGCCCACAAAGTAATCTGCCTATTGCACGTGTGTGTGCGCAAGGGACGCAAAACAAATATGACACTAATTTGTATTCGTATTTAACATCGCCATGGATGTAATCTGATCCCAGCCTTTTTTTCCTGCTTTAATTTCAATGAAATTTGTAAATATTATCCTCCTGAATATTTGACCTCTGTCTTTACGTTTGGACGTGGTCCCAGTGGACTGGACTGTTCCTCCTTAATGACCGTAGGAGCCATCAAAAACGACCCTGTTACCTGGTTCGTACCAGACCCAAGCCTGCTATTGTTTCCCCAGTTGGTCTTCCCGACAGAGCCAGCTGGGGAACATCAGCGAGCAGAGGGATGGCACCAAACGCACGTGGTTCAGTCTCCAGTGGCGCCGCCACAGCCTGACTGGCAGCATCAGAACGCCAAGGCTTTCTCTGCGTTTGCCTTCCAGAGTGTACGCTTTTCCTTGCGACGCAGCATTTCACAACGGTCCCTAATGGAGACGCTCCAGGCAGGCATTCCTCGTGTTGACACGTTGAAAGTGTTTCATCATCTTCCTGAGCGTGTCTGATGTATAATTAGCATCTTCTATTTAAAAAGAAAAACACCCCCCCCCCCCCCCTTCCTTTTCTCTCACCCTGCTGCTTACACCTCTCTTTATTTACCCTGGGCTTTTTCTGTGTGTGGGGGATTTTAATTTTAGTTTGATTGGGGTTATGCTGTTCCATTGGAAGTCCTCAATCTTTGCACACGTTTGGTTGATTTACTGAACACGTCTGTACACTGCACAGCTTTTTTTCTCAGAATGTTTAATCTGAAGTATTGACTAAT
>NC_082390.1:17908411-17938411 GCF_031168955.1 Gadus macrocephalus
ATTTCTATCATTTCTGCTGTAAAAAAATAATGAAATGCTGAATGTTGGTTTCTGTGCCTGCATCTTTAATCCTCCAGGACTTTGAGAACAACAATGAATTAAAGTGTAAGGTCATTACATTCCTAGAGGAAGTGATCCACGACCCAGAGCTGTTGACCCAGGAAAGAAAAGCTGCTGCGAACATCATCAGGTATCAATAGTATTGATATATCAATACAACCAAATAACATAATGAGGATCCTTCAAGCATTTTGAAATACGATTCAACATGTGACTCACCGTGTTCCCCGCCCCCCTTTCTCTGCGTGACAGAACTCTGTCCCAGGAAGAACCAGGCGACAATCAGATCAGCCTGGAAGAGGTGATACGGCTGGTGAGTCACATAAACTGGTTTAAAGTCATCATCATTTACACCGTGAGCCAGGCGGTGCTCAGAGTAGAAGATGGTTGAAGTGACGTGTGTCATGCGGTGCGTTGACAGGCAGAAGGAGGAAAGGCCGAGCCCTTTGAGAACCTCTCAGCCCTGGAGATAGCAGAGCAGCTCACACTACTGGACCACCTGGTCTTCAAGGTCATCCCCTACGAGTGAGTCAGCCCTTCTGCAGCCAATCACGCCTTTATATGCCTGTCGCCCATACTTGGAGCCAACCACATTCAGCTACTTAGCTTGTTTTCACTCCTGCTCTTTTTAGAGAATTCTTCGGACAGGGATGGATGAAGAACGACAAAAATGAGAAGACGCCATACATCATGAAAACAACAAAGCACTTCAATGATGTGAGTTATTTTCACCAATGGTATCGTCTTTATGGTTATAATAATGAAGGAGATGACGCTTATGATGATGTTGATGATTATGATGACGATGGCGAAGATAACGGCGGTGATGTCGATGACGATGATGATTATTAGTATTCGGCTAGTGCGTTGAATGTGTCACGTATCTGTTGGTGTTGAAAGACAAGCAACCTGATCGCCACGGAGATCCTGCTCTGCGAGGACGTGGTGACGCGGGTCGCGGTGATAGAGAAGTGGGTGGCGGTGGCCGACATCTGCCGCTGTCTGCACAACTACAACGCAGTCCTGGAGATCACTTCCTCCCTGAACCGCAGCTCTGTCTTCAGGCTCAAGAAGACCTGGCTCAAGGTCTCCAAGCAGGTACCGTATATGGAGGCTTTCATTCAAATGGGTGCAAACTGCAAACTGAGGGTTGACACATTTTCAAAGGTTTTGAAATCGGACCCTACATGTCTCACCATATCACAAACAGATATATCTTCCAAAGGGATAGCCAAATAGCCTTAGTCCCTTCCGGGAGCAATAAACAACTTATATTGGGACAGTGAATGCTGAACAGCAAGTGAATGTGTGATCTGAATGAACTCTCGACTCTCAACTTATTCAACTTATTCTTTTAGACAAAGGCTGTGATTGACAAGCTCCAGAAGCTGGTTTCGTCCGAGGGGAGGTTCAAAAACCTGCGGGAGGCTTTGAAAAAGTAAGAATTCCGGTCCACGGATCATGTTGAATCCCCACCAAACCGAATCAATAAAGTGAACCGTGTGTCGTAGAATTCAGTCTGTATTCATTCTACCTTCTTCGTGAAGCTGCGACCCCCCCTGTGTGCCGTACCTGGGGATGTACCTCACGGACCTGGCCTTCATCGAAGAGGGCACGCCCAACTACACAGAGGACAGCCTGGTCAACTTCTCCAAGATGAGAATGGTGAGCATCCATCCGGAACCGTGCTGGCTGCTGCCTTCAACTGTACTTATTGAAATGCTAGAGATTTGGTTTGGGGTAAGAACAACTGCTTTGCTTGCTTCTCAGATTTCCCACATCATCAGAGAAATCCGACAGTTTCAGCAAACGGCATACAAGATCGATCATCAACCAAAGGTGAATTAAATGTACATTTACATGTAGACATTTTGAGCAGACACTTTTATCAGAAGCGACTTACAATTAGGCAAAGAAAAATCAAAGTATGCAGTCAAAATGTTAATGCTGCATGAATACGTTTCTTAAAAGCAAGTAGAGTGTAGATGTAAGAATCATAACGCAGATGTCTTGATGCATGTGTAGTGTCCAGGTCAGTTTTTGTGATGTTGTCCGGCTTGTCCTCTTATTTTGTGACACTATGCAGAATTCATCATATGCCGGATATGTCTTTATGTTATCTTTTGTTATCATGTAGGCAACAGAGTATTTGCTGGACAAGAGCACTGTGCTGGATGAAGAGAGTATGTATGAAGCCTCACTCAGAATCGAGCCCAAAGTGTCCAACTGATTACATTATTTTCCTTGTTAATAAAGTCAACATCAATACATGTAAACACTAACTTTTGTAAAGATGTATATGTCTAAAAATCTAAATATTTGCTCCTCTGTATAAAAAAATTATGTTTGGAATTGTTTTGACTCATTAACAAACGGTATGTTTTGTACGTTGAGTTTGTTTGTTCGGAGGCATAATAACAGAGGTCACTCTCTTTGTACAGCCTAGTGACCAATGACATTATTCTGCATTGTTTCATACCTTGTCAAATTTGCACTCTGAATACTTATGCTAACTGAATTCTGTGTTTGTGAGTGGTTGTTATCTATGCTTGATGTTTAACGATGATTCAGTAACTCTGCAAATAATGTAGCATTATAAAATATAACTGTATAAAATCAGGTAAAGCAGCACAGAGAATTTCACAATGGGAGTTGGCGACAATATATTTCAAGCATAGTTATTCTTACTATTCCAAAACCAAAATAAAGGGGTATTTATATCAGTACATGAAAACCCACTATTATTTTTTTCTCATACAGTTATACCTGGTGTCAGATTAAATTAACTCCTCTCCATCTAGATTAATTTATGAATAATAATCTGACATAACCCTCGATAGGGTCTGTACTTCAAATAGGCAATAATAACAAAGGCTCTTATTTGTGTTTATGGTTTGTAAAGGGAACAAGCAGACTCTACTGCTATACACACAACATGTTAGCATGATATAATATATGTATAATGTTTTTAAAGCAGAAACCCTCAACTTTCAACCTCATCCCATCGGGTTAAGATGTTAAGTGTTGTTGTGAAATGTTTACAATGATATTAAGTCACTCACATTTACTCTGACAGAGCAATATTTAACTCACGATTATCCTCCCATCTCCCCTCCCCCTATATGTTACTGCCACACGTCCTCTGTCATTTACTTCTATTTTAAAAGGGCCATCCAAGGTGTTTTCATCCTCCTTATGAACATATCTTATCATTTGAAAAATAAACTCACAGCTAATGAACAAACCCTCGTCCAAGAGAGAAAGATAGAAAGAAAGAAAGAAAGAAAGAAAGAAAGAAAGAAAGAAAGAAAGAAAGAAAGAAAGAAAGAAAGAAAGAAAGAAAGAAAGAAAGAAAGAAAGAAATGAAAGTAGTCCAATGGCAATGCATCAGGTTTGGTGGTTTAGAGAAAAAGGTTGTTGCTCTTTTATAATAAAGACAATCTGTTTTCTTTTTGTGTCATTCCCGTATTTGTGGAACATGACTGTATATCACTCTGTTAAATGTATTTTTGTTTAACAATATTATATGCGAATGATTTCTGCCTGCAGCATTAAAACACTATTTTTGTAGTAAAAAGAGGGACCTCTCTTTGTATGAGAAAATGGGAGTATTTTGTATTTTACTCAAGATACAGAATTGTGCTTTACATTTTGTACCTGCAACCCCTGCATATTTCTCAGTGTGGAACAGTTGAAGATATATGAAGATATATTGTATCTCAAGCTTGAATTAATACTGCTACAGTCGTGTTACCCTGAAACCACCAGTTATGACATGAATTTAAAGTGTTTTCCACTGATACTGTAATCCTGTCTATGATCACCCTTCAGCAGGAATATAGTAATGTAGTGCTTATTCTGTGAATATATGTATGTCATTTTACTAATTTTTTGTACAGAATATTGACGCTCATCTGGCGGCATGCAAAACCTTTACAGACACAATATTAAAGTGAACTATACGCTCTCATCATGTAAACACTTAAAAAACACATACTCCAAGCACATCAACTCACATTCACAAAGTATATAAATAAACATCTTTGCTGTTAGCAATACTACGTAGTATGAAAATTATATTTCAATCCTTATGCCCAGAGCCACCCAGTCGCCAAGAAAAAACGTTGACGGTGTACGTTTCCATGAACACTGGATACGTAGCATTTCAACGTAAAAAATAGCGTGTTATACCTACAGTATCCACGCGTGCTGCTGTGGAGGCGGGTTTCGGGGTTTGGGTTTCACGGCTTTCGCGGCAAATTGTGGACACGATTGTTTAGGGGGGGGGGGGGGGGAGGTAGACTGTTGTTGACCGGGGGGGGGGGGGGGGGGGGGACACGTTTGTTGAGGGGGGGGGGAGACACGTTTGTAGGGGGGGGGCACGCTCGACAACGAGAGTTGGTTTTTATTGAACGCTCGACAACGAGAGTTGGTTTTTATTGAACGAGACTTCAACAAGGAACAGCTGCACGAAACGATGGTCACGTCACTCTCGGTGACGGTGTCGACAACAATGAACACACGAACAATGTTAAAGGCACCCAGTGCAACTTTCGAGGCTTAAAAATAAACATTCAATTTCTAGTCTTTTTTACACGTAGTAAGTTTCAATAACTCCATACCATTACATACCGACATTTAAGCAGCAAAGATGAGACGTCGTTGTGTGGTGAGAACTGATACAAAATCGATAACAACAACAATGCCGCCATTTTCTTTCTTTTTTGTAACCTACAATAAATAAAGCAGGCTTCCAGTCAATGGAAAAATGGCTTCTCCCCACCGGCGATTGTTGTTGTTTACGATTTTCTATCAGTTCTCACCACACAACGACGTCTCATCTTTGCTCCTTGAATGTCGATACGTAATGGTATGGAGTTATTGAAACTTACTACGTGTAAAAAAGACTAGAAATTGAATGTTTATTTTTCATTGAATGTTTACATAAAGTTGCACTGGGTGCCTTTAATAGAACAACACACAACCACATAAGATCCCGAACCCATTAACCCCACTTAATCCTAACAACAAAACAAGTTAACAAAAGCCCCTTTTGTCAACTGACAACCCCAATTCCCAGAATCCCCCGCGGCTCCGGAACACGGCGTAGCCTATATTAATCTTTATTATCTGAATGGGAAATGCAATATTTTAGGACAGATACACCATTAAACGCGTTTCTAATGACATTTCTAGCGAGAAATGTACATTTTCCTTACATAATCTTCAGTCAGTGAATGTGTATGATCTTTATTAATCTTTATTATCTGAATGGGAAATGCAATATTTTAGGACCGAGTCACCGTTAAACGTGTTTCTAATAACATTTCTAGCGAGAAATATACTTTTTACTTGCATAATCTTCAGTCAGTGATTGCGTCTGATCTTTAGTTTTATAGTTATTAGGATATGATCGGCTCGCTCGCATGTTTCAACGACGTCAGGTTGTTAGGGACGCTGCTTTCTCTAAACTAGCAGCTCACGTGCTTCCTGCGTTTGTGTTATTAAACTGTTACTTTATGTAACTTTTAAGGATATCATCTTGTTAGAAACACGTATATCTGAGAGCCAACCCAGTCGCCAAAAGCATACGTTGACAGTGTACGTTTCGTGAACACTGGATTACGTCGCATTTCAACATAAAATAGCGTGTTATACACATACACACGCACACACGCACACACACACAAGCACACACACGCACGCACAGACACAGACACACACACACACACGCACACGGTGCATTTCGCTGCTAAAACAACAAAAAAATATTCCCTCAAATATTATTACTTTCAAAACGTTGGCCAAAATGGCCAAAAATATCATTTTTTATTTGGGATGCTTCTAGGACATTTTGGGTGGATTTTGAACGGTATGTGGGCAGCACGTTTTTTGCAGGACCTGGCAACCCTGCGCTGTTGCCCGAGATCTGGATCCACCACCCCCCCCCCCCTAAATAAATACTATGGCAGAATAAAGAATAAATTCATGCATTATCATTAAACTTGAACATTTGTTTTTACAGTAGATTGGTGGAGGGATGACGTATGTTGGCCAACCCGGAAGTTAGCGTCGACCTGGGTTCCCTTGACAAAAAGCCAACGGGTTTTTCCATTGGATTTTGGATTATTGCAGAAAAATTAGCATCTTTGAAGCACCTCCTCAAAAACTGAAAATAAATAAATAAAAAGAACCGTTTTCCAAAGAACGAAATGTAAACCAATGCATTCTGAATGGGAGTGTTTCTCCGATTTTTCCATGCTACCCAGAACGAAATGTAAACCCATGCAAATAAAGACTTCATGATCATAATAATTTAAATATCATTAATCTCCTGAGTGTGTTGGGTGGTATTCTATTTTTTTCAACGGGGCTGGTGCCGTCTCCTTTTGACCTTTTGACCCCAGACTTCTGGGGGAATAGCTGAATCAATTCATTAGTCAATCAGAAGCATGTAAATATCTTCCCGGTGGCGTAGGAGGACGAACAAGGTGTCCTTCACCTTGTTCGAACCCCTTTTATCAAAGGGGGTCTCAAAGGACTCATACGCTTCAACAGCGGCTGCAGCAGAAGTGTTGAGACGAAAGATGATATCAAGACATTTATAGAATATTCCCATTCACATGATTCTTCGCACGACCTGCAGGTTGGAGAGACTGAAATAACCCCCAAAATGAGTAATAATGTAAAAGCAGCCAAGTCCCACAAATTGCTTGAACTATTTATTTCATTCCATTGTTTCGTTGATATGCATAATTGAAACGTTTCAAGCATATGGATTTAATGCAATATCCACAAACAGTTCAAAATGGTACAATGAAATGTCTTGTTTATTGTATTAACCAGTTCATTTCTCTTTTGTGAAAGTCACCAAAAGTCGAAAAAAGTTAAACGCAAGGTCACAGGCTAACAGTGGAGCTGTGTTGGGAACCAGCAGCCAAGAGCTTCCATGGAAACTTTCTACCCATATTAAATAGATTTAGTTGGCAGTTCCTTTTCTGCCCATTCTTTTTTAAACTTGTGGAAGCACTTTGCAGTACTGGGAGACACCATTTCTAACGGCAATGGAGCTAGATTCTAAAAATATCAAAAGATGCCCAAAGCAAATACCTTTAACCCATAGTTGTGTTTTATCAAATTAAAACATTTCAGAGTTTCATTGACCACAAATTGAGCAGAAATATTTTGCATACAAATCTTTAAATAGTTTAACCACATTAAGAAAAATACATTCGTTAATTTTTTTTATTAGTGAAGCCACAAGTTTTGCACATTATCCAAACAGAATCCCTGAAATGTTGATATTTCAGCCCTTTCGGGTTAAAACAAGAGAAAAGGACAACCTAACAAGAGTGAAAAGTTTGGGTTAGGTGACCTATAGTTCAAAGATGTCCCTGGTCAGGTAGACTAAATAAAAGTGTATTCCCAATTGCTCCAGGACATTCGTGTAATTTACTTGTGAGCTCTCCCTCAAGCCTAGAGAGACATCAGTGTTGAACCACCAACTGAAAGAGGGTATTTGCCATTAGTATGAGTGACAACATTTCATGGCTATTAATTTAGTTCATTATATTTAGCCGATTTGAATAGACTTTTCTAGCAGGTGAGGCTGTCAAAGAACTAAATATGGAGCAACTACAAAAAGTTAATTTGCAGCATGACCAAATTATACAAAAAGTATGGGAACTGTTCTAGCAGATATGGTTTAGAAGTCTCTTTTGATAGGCAGTGTAGAATGTTGGTGTATTTTAGTGTCTCTCTGTTCACATTTCTAGTCTAGGGACAAGCCAGGGCCTCTCATACTGACGGGTTGTTCTGCCATTGTTATGTCTCAACAAGGTTGAACCGACCTGGTTCAACAAACTCTAAGTTAAAACCTTAACTCTAGGTTGACCAACTCTGAGCTGTAAAACTCTGAATTTTCGGTTTCAGAACAGGTGATAACGCTTAGTTCAATCAACTCTGAGTCAAGGTAACTCTGAGTGAAGCTCGTGCATGAGGATATAAAAAGCCCTCATCAATGGAACACAGATAACATGATTCACCATGGCAACAAGTACTAACAAGCCTCGATCCTCCTACTTCTCCCCAGCGGAGTTGCAAATCTTAATGACTGCATATGCAGAAAGCGAGCATATCTTTTTACTAAAAAGCAATACTATGGCAGCAGCCAAAAAGCGGGAGCTCGCGTGAAAAAAAATAGCTGACCGAGTCAGAGTATTTGAGAAAAAGAAAATGTTTTCTCTTGAATGTTCCACTTATTCAACAATTATATTCCATCTGTGTGTTTGTGCGCACAGGTGCAACCCAACAGGCCCCAAACGGACTTGGCTGCAACTAAAAATGAAATATAAAAATGTAGTTCAAACAGATAAGGTATAATTTAAGTACAAGCAATTGTGATGTTGTTTAGCCTGCCCTCATTAAACAGCATTTAGTGGCTGCATTCAACATGTGATAGATATATTTAAGTAATTCGGTAAATCTGCTAAACAAAGAAAAATCCCAACACTGCCAGTATTTAAAATTGTCTATATGAAAGCAACACCTAAATGCCTTTTCAAAGTCTCCGAATTTGTGTTTTCTGGTTATCTTAAAATTTTACCTCCATTATAGCCAACAGAAAAAAGGCAGAGTCAGTTAGAAATGATTGAAGCACATCAAGTCTCTAACAGCTCTTCCATCTCGTGCATCAGCAGGGGGGTCAGGATTATTATCTGGATCATTGGGGGAAAGAGTAGGACCTTGTTCTCCTCTAATAGTGGCAATGTTGTGGAGAACCAAACATGCCACTATAATGTCACAAGCCCTTTCCGGGGTGACCCTGAGCCTACGAAGGCACTGGAACCGGGCCTTGAGTATGCCGATGGTCATCTCCACTCTGGCTCGTGTCCTGCAGTGAGCCAAGTTGTAGTGTTGCTGTGGGCAAGGGTCAGGGTCAGGTTAAGGGGTCAGCAGATAGCGCTGGCAGGGGTACCCTCTGTCTCCGAGTAGATAACCATCAAACTCTCCTATGATAATACAAGATACACTTTATTGTTTCAGTTGTAATAGGAGGAAACAAAATATTGATCATAGGATATAACTATATACTGGATATATAAACTCACCACGGGCAAATCTGGCACTCAGTGTAGACTCACGAAACATTCGTGAGTCACACAGACCCAGGCCACTTCGCTTCCACATTATTTATCATGTGGGCTGCGTCACATATGATCTTCACAGTGGAGAACAGTAATTAGCTGTATAGTGAAGCATATTTCATTTGGAATGTTAAAGGCTACTATTTAGGCCTACCTGTACATTAATGCTGTGGACAGATTTCCTATTCACATAATCTCCTTCATTTATTGAAGGAGCTATGACAGGAATGTGAGTGCCATCTATGCAGCCAATCACACCTGGAAACCCTAAAATATATCAAATTGACTGATTAGTGCTTCAAATCTCAAAGCTTTATGACATAAATGACTTACTGCTTAGACTGATACCTGCAATTCTGTGGAACTCTTCTTTGAGAAGTCTGGTGGGTCTGTGACTTGGGAACACTACAAACGTGCATAGTAGCCGTTTCAGTGCAAGTGTCACATTTCGGACAGCCCGACAGACAGTTTCCTTGGACACATGCTCTGCATCACCGACGTTATACAAAAAACTGTGCAATACAAAGAATTTGCTCGGAACTGAGCGTGTCCACGATGTGTCATGTGAGTGATGTGAGGGCTGAGAATATTGTTTATATAAATTATTGATGATGCAGAGAAACGGAAACGCTCAAACAGGTAGCTACTCATCAGGGAATGATAAAACATCCAAGTATCTGCGCCTCGACATCAACTGGCTCTTCAATAAAAGGACACGCCATGTCTGCCACTGCCTTCAGTCTGCAGGCTTTAACTTAAGAGCAGGAGAAACTCTGGGTTAGTTGAAGAAAACCTGCCAGCGAGCAGGTTAGGTTCACGGAGTATGTTGCCAGGGTAACTGACTCAGAGTAAAGCTGAACTGGCTTTGTGAAACTGAAAAACCAGAGTTTCCCTCATCTCAGGGTTAACTAACTCAGAGTTTTCACTAAACCTGCTTTCTGAAACGGGCCCCTGGTCCTCCGGGACATGGCCAGGGCCAGATGCCTTATCAGTGCTGAGAGTGAGTCTGTTTTCGTGTTATTCATATATCCCCTTTTTGTATTATACTCGCCCCAACCCTTTGGTTCGACGAGAAGAGGGTTCGACAGCCAAGGAACAAGTCATCGACCACCGGGTCCACTATAGATTATTCAACCTAAGTCTGTATCTCGCTGTATTACATCCTGGAATAAACCATCTATTCAACCCTCTGATCCAACCTGTCAAGTTGCTTTGATTTCGACTTCAAGAATTACTACTACGACTGAAAATACACAACGCAGAGTCTGTCCGAACAGTTTAGAAATAAGCTGAAATCTAACATTTGGTACCGTGACACCGTCTTGAAGAGAGAGGAGTCGAAGACGATTGCCTCTGAAGATTGCCCTGTGATCGAGAAGACCGCGCGCCCTGCCTGGGAAGACGTCTGATCTACCACAAGCCTCCATTGCCACAACCTCCAGATGGCTTACGACCTACGGCAACTCCTCGACTACTGCAAGCCAACAAATTGGCTCTTGCACACCAGACACGCATTTTGCTTTATTTTAGGTTTTCAAGCATCTTAAAATACCCAAATCATCGCTCCAATACACAAGTCAGCTAATGGCCTACAAGGAAATGCTGAAGCTAGTGTTAGTGATGGCGATAGAAATGGACAAGCTTGCGTGTACAAATATGCAACTAGAATTGCAAGGTTCACAGCCCAGTTGCATAAGTGGTCACAACCGTTGGATTGTAAGCAAGGTTAAAAAAAATAAAATAAAACTTCCCACAAACTAGTCAACATGGTCAATTGAAAGCCTGTACAAAACGACCCTGGAATAGTCAAATGCAGCTTTACTGCGGATGAATTAAGCCAAATTGCATAAACATCCAATGGTAAACAGTATACAAATGCAATCAAGGTTGCACTCACACTAGGCCATCTGGCCGTGACCGTCGCAACTGTGGCCTGGCCACGGTAGACTCTTGTACATACGCCATCACGTCGCTAGCATCCAAACAATTCTACCAAACCTTAACCAACTAGTGAAAAATGGAACAAAACTTTAGCACACACCCAGTGACTAATCACCTTGTCCAGGGGTGTTCCAACGTGGTTTACCAGAGGGCCTTGTGGACTTAAAGTAAGCCACACATTTGACAGAGACAGCACGGAATGACGTTAAACTAAGCTAATCTACAGGTTACTAGTGCTAGTGCAATTACATGAGCATTTTGCAATATTTGTACTCCAATGCTACGTAAAGCAGGCTTCTTCAGAAACCCATAGCCTGCTACATTGAATGGCAACGGTAACAAATCCTGACCAAGACCGAAAGATGGCTCTGGAAGCCACTACGGCCCACGCAGCAGATTACTGCGTGGACCGTGGTGGCTTCCAGATCAACCCTTCGGTGGACCATTCATACACATGTATTCCAAGGATGTTTTGAAGACACTGGAGTCCCATGGCACTAGATTCCTTTGAAGACTAAGTTGGTATGGGGGGGCCCAAAGGGGGCCCCCCCATAGATCTTGTCAGTCATCTAACACCTGTTAAGAAAAACACACACACATCACAAGATACAAATCAGCAAAGCTAGGTTAAAGGCACCCAGTGCAACTTTATGTAAACATTCAATGAAAAATAAACATTCAATTTCTAGTCTTTTTTACACGTAGTAAGTTTCAACAACTCCATACCATTACATATCGACATTCAAGGAGCAAAGATGAGACGTCGTTGTGTGGTGAGAACTGATAGAAAATCGTAAACAACAACAATCGCCGGTGGGGAGAAGCCATTTTTCCATTGACTGGAAGCCTGCTTTATTTATTGTAGGTTACAAAAAAGAAAGAAAATGGCGGCATTGTTGTTGTTATCGATTTTGTATCAGTTCTCACCACACAACGACGTCTCATCTTTGCTGCTTAAATGTCGGTATGTAGTTATTGAAACTTACTACATGTAAAAAAGACTAGAAATTGAATGTTTATTTTTAAGCCTCGAAAGTTGCACTGGGTGCCTTTAACAAACAGCGGCGACATGCATGTCAAGGTGCAAAGAGCAGGGATACTGATGGCTTGTGTCTGAGGAGACAGCCCAAAAACGTCAACATTTAATAAAGGAAAATAACTTTTACTCACTGCGGTGGTCCGTTTCGAAGTGCCATGTGGGTAGCAATATTTGTCTGGGCTGTTCAGTCACATGCCCACAAAAACAAACGCAACAACGCATACCTTCAGTTTGTATAAAGTGACAATAGTGATCTGCAATCTAGATCGAAAAATTTCAACCTCACTAAACTCAACCTCGATTGACACAGGCCGATGCGCAAAGTAAACCAAACCCATTTTGTGTTCACCTTTTATAAAGGGGTGCGTGACAGGTGATCTCAATTAAGAGCTAATCAGAAAGAACACACTGATCAGCCATGAGTGAGACGTTCAAAACGAGGACGAGGATTTAACGGAACGTGAGCTGCTACTTTAGCGAAAGCAGCGTCCCTAACAACCTGACGTCGTTGAAACATGCGAGCGAGCCGATCAAATCCTAATAACTATAAAACTAAAGATCAGACACAATCACTGACTGAAGATTATGCAAGTAAAAAGTATATTTCTCGCTAGAAATGTTATTAGAAACACGTTTAACGTTGAATCGGTCCTAAAATATTGCATTTCCCATTCAGATAATAAAGATTAATAAAGATCATACACAATCACTGACTGAAGATTATGTAAGGAAAAAGTGTTCTATATATATCTATGGGGACGACGACACGATTGTAGGGGGGGGGGGGGCACGTTAGTTGAAGGGGGGGGGGGCACGCTCGACAACGAGAGTTGGTTTTTATTGAACGCTCGACAACGAGAGTTGGTTTTTATTGAACGAGACTTCAACACGGAACAGCTGCACGAAACGATGGTCACGTCACTCTCGGTGACGGTGTCGACAACAATGAACACACGAACAATGTTAATAGAACAACACACAACCACATAACATCCCGAACCCATTAACCCCACTTAATCCTAACAACAAAACAAGTTAACAAAAGCCCCATTTGTCAACTGACAACCCCGATTCCCAGAATCCCCCGCGGCTCCGGAACACGGCGTAGTTTATATGAATCTTTATTATCTGAATGGGAAATGCAATATTTTAGGACAGATACACCATTAAACGCGTTTCTAATGACATTTCTAGCGAGAAATGTACATTTTCCTTACATAATCTTCAGTCAGTGATTGTGTATGATCTTTATGTATATTATATATATATATATATATATATATATATATATATATATATATATATATATATATATATATATATATATATATATATATATATATATATATATATATCATGTGTATATATATATATATATATATGTGTGTGTATATATATATATATAACATAAAAAATAGTTTCCTGGTTACCACGATTAAATCAATTCTCAGGGGCATTTTGTCTCAAGTGTTTTTGTAGTTTAGTTATTTGTAGTTACAATTACAGTTAACAATTGGCCTGTGTATATAATGGAGTAACATACCTTCCATGTGGTATGATCTGAGGTTATTTGTAATTGGCTGTTTCCTATTGTAATGTCATTTTCCTCAATCGTCTCAGCATACCACTATTATTCTGAAGGCATCATATTCTATTATTTTAAAAAGTGAAGGAGGTAGGACAATAGTGTGGAATAGTGGAAATTGTCCCAATTATATATAATTGTAGAGCAGCAAAATGCATGGCATTGATTGTTTAAGACAAAAAATAAATGGGATGAAAAAGAACACCAAGGGAAAGCAAAAATAAGTAAGGTATTTATTTTCTATTTTTGTACATTCTTGTTTTTGCCAGAATACTGTCAGAGCTTGTAGGCTCGTTTATTTACCATACATTGGGGACTACAGTTCTGGTCTTACAACTACATCTCCCATGATCCTCTCCCATGGCGCAAAATATGAATCACGTGAACCTTTTACGCGGAAAATCGGACGGAAGTAAAAATACGACCCAACAAATGATGAAGGAGCAACTGCAAAATACGGTTACAGCTTACTTGCAAAAATACTTTCTTTCGCGGTGAATCCCTCATGTTATTAAAGCGGAAATAGTCGTCTAACTGGACCTTGAACATTCAGGACACAGTAATGCCACAAGAGTTAGCTTTCTGAGCAGGAGTTACATCGCAACAATGGCCAGTCTCCCTCAGAACAACCTGCAGGAGCAGCTCGCCAGGCACTGCAACACTGCTCAGAGCAAGCTGTCGCTGGCCAAACCTAAAGCTGGGTGAGTACCTTAGTCACCAAGTTAGTCCTTCAATGTGTCACAGTGTCGAAACGCGGGATATAGCCACAATGTTTCGACTCGAGTTGTTGTTATGGTAGCCAATAACATGTCACAGTATGCCATGTTAAATATGCTATGTTATTATGTTACATTATATATGCGACCACAGCTGGTGAGTCAAATGTTGCTGACCAGCCCTTGCCTCCAGACATGACTCTTCTGTCATGTTGCATAATGGGGTTTCGGGAAAGAATGTTGTTACTCCTAGCACTGCTTATCCTTCTGTCTAAAAAGGTCCATTGCAGTGTACAATGTATATTTGTGTGGTTTAATGAGGTGATGACGATATCTATAATCTCAACTCATAGTGGTCCATCTTTTCACAGGTCATTTTCTTTTAAAAAGAAATCTATTTCAGGCACAACGAAAGTGGATGTCCCTTTCAAGTTACTTCAGTCTAATGTTTTGACAAAAAGAAGTGTCAATATTTCTTCCCCGACCATTCCAAACAAGCCAGAGATATCGAATCCAAATATCAACAGCTTCTTTGCATTAAACACTAAAACGAAGGTGGATTCTCCCAACATCACTGCGAGAAAGCTACCCTCCACGGTCACTGAAGTCATCCCTGACACCCCTCAAGACAAGCCTTCCTCCGGCAACAGCAGCAATCAAGTGGACCTAGCAGCATCTTTTGTATTCCCAGAAGACGACTGGGATGATTTTAATGACTTCGAAACCCCTGTCAAAGTGAAAAGCAGTCTAGAAACTTCAGGTAGGACTGATAAGAAATGTTCCAATAAAAACGATGAACTTAAGAAAACAAGCCACAATGATGCAGAATGTAGCATCATCACTGCAGCAAACGGATACAGAACCAAAACGAGTCCAAAGCACAACGAGCTAAGGGAGACTAACAGCCCGGACCTTTGGGGGCCGGAGGATTCGCCAGTCAAAATGCCACAAAGACGACCCAAAACTGGGCGCACACCTGTTCTGAGTGATGATGAAGAGGATGCAGCAGGGGTCACACCTGTACAAGAAGTGACGGGTAATTGTTATCCTATCAGCTGTTGTACTGTTCAGTCCTTCCAGAAAATCCAAAAATCCTTCATTATGCGGAACGTTTTCTTAAAATATGCAATGAAATTGCAGGAACTTGTGAAAAAATGGCAACAGGGGGAAATGGCTGCTCTTATGTGAAGTAAAAGCAACATTTTTCAACTTTCTGCTACGATATATGTGACTTTTTTGCAACGAAAATGCGGGGATTATGAAATCATGCAAGCCCCGCATATTTTTCCCGGAAATCTGCAATTTATGCGGTGAAAGTGCGGCATATTTGAAAAAATGCATCCCCCGCATGAATATGCAGACTTTGGTTGATTATGCGTTGAATTATGCGATCGCATAATCGCACGGGACTGACTGTTAATGCTTTATGTTTATGATGGATCACATTCCACGACAAATGATGTTAAAGCAGAACCTGTTGTGTGTTGTTATTATTGTTCATGCAGAAGATCAGACCAGATGGAGCCTTGGTGATGAGTCTGAACCTGACAATGACTTCATTCCTCCGTCGCCTGTCCCTGAGGAGAAGAGCTGCCAAAACTCTGCCATAGAGAAAAGGTTAATTGTTATAATATTATAATTTTTGAGAAATCCATCATTTGTAAATGGGTTATATTTACCAAGAACACTTACAATTTAATATTCACATAAGATTTCAAGCTATGAGCTTCGTTTGTTGACATTTTGTGAATTTCACAGAAAACACAGTGCCACGTCCTATTGCAGAATAGATTCTGAAGTTATAGATATCCATGAGGAAAATAAATATCTTATTTATTATATTTTAACTTTATTATATTTTAACTTGACCTCTTAAACTCGAAGTTCCCCAGATTTGGGAAGACCGTGATCAATCTCACAGCAAAAGGCATACAACACTGCCCTTATTATGTAGAAATAGCCATATCAAATTAAACATGAGAAACTCTGCTACAAGTACATATAAGTCATTTTTTGCACACACCAAACACAACTCCAACTCCAACACCAAGCATATTAATAAGACAAATTAGACAATTAAAAATTGGCTGGAGCTTAAGAGGTTAAATGTCAAACTTCTTTAACTTGCTAAACTGAGTGAGTGAAAGAAGCATAGCCCGTTTAGTAATTATCATCCAGATGACTAATTTGTTGATTATGAATGTATAAAACGAAGGGCATATTGTTGGTGTCCAAGCTGGCTTTGAGATTGTTTCAGTTATTTAAAGCTGAAGCAAGTTGGTAAATGGTCAGTTGTCCTGGCATCGTCATGACAATCATTTGTTTTTTAAACAGACTGAGAGCTGATTCTGAAATCCAACACAGCCCTGCAAATCCAAAAGAGTCTTCCACAATACTGCCTACAGTTTCTAAATCCCAACCGACAGAAACAAGAGGTACGCTTTTACCTGTCAATGTTACTCAAAGTAACCAAAAGTAGGTCTGCAGGAACTAATTATCGGTCTTTCTTCTAGATACAGAGAAAGAGGAGGAACTCTTTAGCATAATGCAGACCATTTGCAAACTGGTGGACTGTATCCCAGAGCATGAACTGATAGGCCTGTCCTGTGGAACGGAGCTTCTCCTCAACCGGGCTCTCAGGTATGTGCATTTGAAAATTAGGCGGAGTTTGTGTAATGGCGCTGAAGTGATTTAATGTCAGTGTGTGTCATGTAATTTCCTTTCTCTTTTAGAAAGAGGATTATTGCAATTGGAAACAACGCTCCCTTCAGTCGGCAACAGCCAGACAGTACTGTCATGGTGGAGCCCAGCGTGAAGAAACAGACTTATGCTTGTGTCACTCCCAGCACAACGCCAATTCCCCAGAGGCCGATTCCCTTCAAGAGATCTTCCATCGTCTCCAATGACTCACGTGATGATGCTCTATTTGACGACTCGGACTGCTATATCAACACTTTTCAGTCTCCTTGTATTCCTGATTCGCGCAGCGTTCCTGCTAGGACCAAGTTCCCAGAAGGCAATAGGAGGACATTTGGAAGCCAGAGTATTAGCGATTCCCTTATTGATAGCCCCTCCAACCAATCCCCTTATGTTCCTAAAAACAAAAATGCACAACTGGACAGTTCGGATCTCTTCTTCTCCCCCAAGAGTTCAGCCGCTGATGTGAAAAGGTGTAGCAGTATCCCCATGGGAACAACCCCGAGAGCCGCCGACACCGACCCCAAGGATGGCTTCGTGGACGACTTTGACATCGATGATTTTGATGAAATGGATATCCCGGATTACTTTGGCGAACCCCAGAGTTCCTCCATGGGAAGTTCTACCGCTGTGGCCAAACCGGTCTACTCTTCAACACAAAGACTTCCAGCGACGCCAGTCTCTGCACCAAAGCCCACCATAATCTCCCCAGGTTATTACAACCCCTCACCATCTCAATTTGATGATGATTTGACCCCTTTGACTAATTATCCCTTGCGTCTTGCAGAGCCCACTTACCGAAACCCTGCGCACGACCGCTTGAGAGGCTTCGGCTTTCCCCATTCGCAGGAGATGATGAAGGTCTTCCACAAGCGCTTCGGTCTTCATCAGTTCCGGTTCAATCAACTGGAAGCGATTAACGCCACAGTGTTGCGGGAGGATGCCTTCATTCTGATGCCCACCGGTGGGTACCACAGACTCTGCATGATCCGGTACATACACAGAGTGACCAGTGGAGACCCAATGACAGGCAGCTCTCTTATATATGCCCTTTCTGTGGATCAGGTGGTGGTAAAAGCCTCTGTTACCAGCTCCCTGCCTGCGTGTCTCCTGGCGTCAGTGTGGTGATCTCCCCGCTCAAGTCCCTCATCGTGGACCAGATCCAGAAGCTCACTACACTCGATGTAAGTGGGGCCCGTACAACACTTGCTCTGCGGGTTGAAAGCGGGGTAATAGTGTTGATGCACTTCAGTTAGAAAAAGTGTTGTGGAAGGAAGATTTGTACTCTTCACAAGTAAAGAGATCAGAAAACCGAAGTATAAAGTTTAATTACTTTAATTTTTAACTTAAACAATAAGTCATACAAGAGCCAAGCATGTTTTATCAGCTTTGGCAAACAGTTTTTAGAGTCTTGCTCTGTGGTTCCTCCCATAAGTTCCAAGCCAAGGTTGTTATCAAACCTTGCTCATACATGGCTTCCTCATCAACCAACTCCTGTTGTTTTAGTTATGCTCATGTTCTTCAAACACAACAAGGGAAACTGGGTGAAAGGTTTGCCACCGATACGTGGCAAGCCTTTCACCCAGTTATCCTCATCCTCTAACTTCGCCTCCCTTACCCTCTAACCTTGGGGGCTACCCCTGTCCATTCCTTTCACAACATTCTCTAACCATTAGGTTGTCTAGACCTTGACAGAATAATTCGATTGTACAAGGAATATTAGTCCATACTGTTGGCACAGAACATCTTTTCTAGAAACAAGAGTCTCTTCAGGAGGCCCACCAGACTCTGTGTGTCTCAACTCATTCATATTTCATATAAGTGATTATGAAAATGATTATAATCATTATCTCTTCTTGGGGTTGGGGGGTCTTTCTGTTCAGATTCCAGCCACAAGTCTCTCGGGGTCAAAAAGTGAAGGCGAAGCGTCGAGCATCTACCAGCAGATGTCCAAGAAGGATCCCATCATCAAACTGCTCTACGTCACCCCTGAGAAGGTAGAGAGCGCCCGGTCAATGGAGACGAGCCCTGCTTCTGATTGGCTCCAGTGGTATCTACATGTATGTATGACGAGAGTGTTGACCCTGTGGCGGTTGCTCTAGGTGAGTGCCAGTAACCGGCTGATCAGCGCCCTGCAGAATCTGTTTGAGAGAAACCTCCTTGCACGGTTTGTCATCGACGAGGCCCACTGCGTCAGTCAGGTGTGTACGAACACTCCCCCCCCCTACATTAGGTGGTGGTACTAGTAGTAACACGATGGGGTTCAGGCCTTCTATTCGAGCAAACAGGGTAAACCATGTGCCGTTGTCTGCTCATCAGTGGGGCCACGACTTCCGGCCGGACTACAAGAAGTTGCACGAGCTGCGGCAGAAGTTCCCGGGGGTGCCCATCATGGCTCTGACGGCCACGGCCACGCCGCGCGTCCAGAAGGACATCCTCAACCAGCTGCAGATGTCCAAGCCCCAGGTGTAGGTGTTCCAGCGCCCGCTACGGCCACGGCGGCACAACCTTCCCGCCTATTGTTTAACTGTCGTTTAGTTGTTTGACAACAGCCTCATATTTAGGATTGACCTGATTGCAGGTTCACCATGAGCTTCAACCGAACCAACCTGAAGTACGTCGTGCTGCCCAAGAAACCCAGGAATGTGGCCGATGACTGCATCACCTGGATCAAGAAGCACTACCCGCGTAAGGCTGGCCACATGTTCCTACCGCTTCTCGGCCCTTCCTCAACCCGGATAAGAAGTTTAAAATAACCAACATTCTGAATTTGCCATATTGATACAAAGAGGCTCCACCTCCCTCCTCCATGCTGCTTCTCTCTCCTGCTGATACTTCTCCATCTCTGCCTTGCTTAACGTATTGCAGGTGACTCGGGCATAGTGTACTGCCTCTCCCGTAGCGACTGTGACTCCATGGCAGAAAGCCTGCAAACGGCAGGCTTGCAGGCCCTGTCGTATCACGCAGGGATCAATGACGGAGACCGGGAGTACGTGCAGACCAAGTGGATCAACCAGGACGGCTGCCAGGTAGCGGCGTTTATCTTTGGACTTTACTACACAAAATGTCATGAGCATAGTGGCACAGTGCATTTGGTTTGCATCCAATACCTCCTGTCCAGCTCGTCTTGTAGCGCATGGCACCAACATGTACATCATCATGTTTTATTAAGTATTCAATGAAAACAGATGGTGTTAGGATAGTTTGAGTATGGGAGAGGTATCTAATCCAAGGATGTGTACAGTTGCTGCATTGCAGACATTTGGGTTCATCACCTTTTGGCTGGGAGTCCAACACCCTAGTGTTGTGCTCTGAACTGCGCTGTACGTAGAGAGCCAGCCAGATGACTAAACAGTACCGTGTCGGCAGGTCATCTGTGCCACCATAGCCTTTGGCATGGGCATCGACAAGCCGGACGTGCGCTACGTGATCCACGCCAGTCTGCCCAAGTCGGTGGAGGGCTACTACCAGGAGTCTGGGCGCGCGGGCAGGGACGGGGAGGTGTCCCACTGCATCCTGTTCTACTCCTACAGCGACGTGGTCCGCCTCAAGAGACTCATCATGCGTGCGTCTGGCCCCATGGGCCCTCATTCGTTATTCACTTCAAATATCTTAGTCTCCCTTTTGAATTCATAGCACCCTTGTCCTTGGTCTTGGCATTCATTTTTCGTCATGTTATTCATGTGTTTTTTTTTTTTTTTTTAACAGTGGATAAGGAAGGGAACAAACATGCCAAGACAACGCACTTCAACAACCTACACAGCATGGTTAATTTCTGCGAGAACCTGATGGAGTGCAGAAGAGTCCAGCTGCTTGCCTACTTTGGTGAGATCAAGTTCAATGCCAGCTTCTGTAAGGACCACCCAAAGGTCATATGTGACAACTGTGCAAGGCCCAACGTAAGTCAACTTCTAATTTGAAGTCTTGTACTCAACCGGTATGTCTGCGTGCATACTGAATATCTAAGGTTGTTCTCCTATGTGTGCCACAGCAATACAAGGTGAGAAATGTCTCGGAGGACGCCCAGAAGATCTTGAGGTTCGTCCAGGATAACTGTGAGAAGGTGGGGGCGAGGTTTGGCCGGACAGGGCAGCAGACCAGGCTGACTCTGAACATGCTGGTGGACATCTTCATGGGTAAGAACCACATACTGCCTACGATTTACCAGTGCATGTCTTGCAATAGAACTAACACATGTGGGCAGCATAGTCGTCATAGTAGTGGCTGGGATGTTGGGTCCAAAGGTAGGGAGGTAAGCACAGCCTCCCTCTAGTCCAGGGGTGTCAAACTCATTTTAGCTCAGGGGCCACATGGAGGATAATCTATTCCCAAGTGGGCCGGACCGGTAAAAATATGGCATAATTATGTAAAATTAAACATGCTGTGAGCACACCAAACACAGGTTTCCCATTTACTTCCGTGAAGAAAAAGGACGATGACCATTTTTCTTGGAAAACTCTGCACTCTGTGTCCACCTTTCGTCTTTTTGACAGAGACATTTTGGGGCAATGAGAGTGCCAAAGCGCATAATGTTGAAAGTATTAGGCAGAACGACAAGGTAGCTCCGGGCTAGCTGCACTACCTGTTTATACTTGCTCCCTGCTCAGCCCCGGTATAAAGTTTGCTTGCTTAACATAATTGCTATTGCGACTTCTAGTGGACACATTAAGAACAGCAGTTTCCACTTTCATTGAAAAATAGCAGATTACATTCCAAAGCGACTTCCAGTTACACACAATTGTCCAGTAGTTCAATGTACAACAAATTAATCAGTGCCAGTCAATGCAATCCATGTAATGCTAGGAAGGATTTTTATAAAAAAAAAAATATATATATAATGAATATAAATATATAATACAATATATATTTTTTTACAATACTGTACTTCACAAAATCATCTCGCGGGCCGGATTAAACCCGTTCGCGGGCCTGATCCGGCCCGCGGGCCGTACGTTTGACACCCCTGCTCTAGTCAAACCCTTACCTGCTCAACATGCATCTCAAACACATTCGCTGCCAGTCGGTTGGATAGAAACCTCTGCTAAATATCTCAATATAATATATAATATAATATATATCTAAAGATAAATGGCAACGTCCACATTGAGAATCAATGGCCAATGAGCGTTGGGTGTTTCACTGAGGAACTGGCCCGTTGAGTCTCCCTGAACTGTTGTCCGCCAGGGTCCAAAACGGCCAAGGTGCAGACGGGGATGTTCGGCATCGGAGCGGCCTACTCCAGGCACAACGCCGACCGGCTCTTCAAGAAGCTGGTCCTGGACAACGCGCTGGTGGAGGACCTCTACATCACCAACCACGGCCAGGCCGTGGCCTACATCTCCGCCGGGCCCAAGGCCGTCAACATCATGTCTGGACACGCTCAGGTAGAGAGCAGCACCTCTCAGCCTGGTGGGAGGACGGAGACCACCGGTGTGTTTGTGTGAGTGTAACAGCCCCCCCCCCCCCCCCCCCCTCCTCAGGTGGAGTTCTACGAGACGGAGAGCGCCTCCAGCATCATGAAGAACAAGGCGTCCGTGACCACAAACGTGTCCGAGAGGGACGCGATGAGCCAGAAGTGTCTCCAGGAGCTCACCGACCTGTGCAAGAAGCTGGGCAAGGTGTTCGGAATCCACTACTTCAACATCTTCTCCACCGTCACACTCAAAAAGATAGCCAGTAAGTAAAGTGTGTGTGTCTGTGAGAGAGCAAATCAAAGGAAGCTGTAAAACAGAAAACCAGGTCCCTAACCTTTGGATACTTTTCAAGTATCCAGTCAAGCTTGACGCGACGCGTCACGTCTATGGAATAATGTTTGTTTGTCAGCCCCGTCACATCCCTCGGGATCGCGCCGTGCCGGTGTTCGTTGGTGTCCTCTGACCCGCGGCACTGTCCTCTGACCCACAGAGACCATGTCCTCCGAGGCGGAGGTCCTCCTCCAGATCGACGGCGTGACGGAGGACAAGCTGGAGAAATACGGCGCCGAGGTCATCGAGCTGCTGCAGAAGTACTCCAAGTGGCAGGCGCCCGGTGAGTGACGCGGGAGGCCGGTGCATTGGCCGAGGGTCTGGGGCGTGTCCAGCTAACCCTGTCCCCCCCCCCCCCCCCCCTGTACAGTTGACGCGCCAGAGACCGCCGAGGCCGCCGGCGGGTGGATAGACATGTCGCGCGATCGTCAGGGTGACGAGAACGCCCACCAGTCCACCTACTTCGGCAACCAGGTGAGCCGGGGGCAGAAGAGGAAGAAGAGTCCCTTCCACATGCTGGCCAAGAAGAAGAAGGGCCGCGCCAACAAGGACTCCAGCGGGTGCGTACGGGTCGCCTCTCCCGCATGGCGCAGCATATCTCCTCCTGCGTTTCCTTTTAAAGTGTGTCTAATTTTCGTGTGTTGGTTTTGTGTTTTCGGTGTAGTCGTGGCAACGGCGGCAATAAGTCGTGGCCGTCCAAAGGCCAGTCGGCAGGGCGCGGGAGGGGCTCCCCGGCCGACGCTGGCTCCGGACGGAGGCCGGGCTTCATGGCCATCCCCACCCCGCAGACCAACCGGCGGCCCTTCCTCAAACCCAACTACTCCAACTCCTGAACACTCCCCAGACTAACCGGGTTTCATTTGTCTTAATATGTTGTTCGTTTTGTTCTAGCTGTTCTAAGCTGTTTTTTACTTAATGGAGCTGCGTTCGCACCTCATGTCTTTTTTTCACTGTATTTCCTTTAAAATAAAGTATTTTTCACATTTGTGATGCTAAATATATTAGTCTGGAATATTATGTCTTGCAATGTTTGTGTTTTTCCACTAGGTGTCAGTATCGCTTTGCTATTAAACATGCAAGCATGAGAGGAGTTAATCTTGGAACTACAGAACACAGGAGAACTCGGTACATATTTTTCTATGTTTATTTCAAGTTAGGGTAGCTGTAATGGCACCAGTTACAAGGAACTATTAGACAAATAAATGTATACTGACTTCTAGAGAAGGGTTACTGTATAAACATGGGACTGGAATGGATCGGACTGCACATGAACTCGATTTGGCACATGGATGTGTGTGTGTATATATATGTATATATATTGTGTATACATATTCAATAAATCAAAAGCAACTCCATCCCTAGGACAGAAAATCAGGGTTTATTAAATGCAACCTACAGATGTGTATGATGCATATACTGCATGCATACGCCTGTCTGCACAGTCAATCAATCTTGGAACTGTTTTACTATAAGAGTGTTCACATGCCCTCTGCATAATTAAAGTAATCAATTTACATCTGATATGTCTAATATCAAAGTTCAGCCCAGATGATTGGTCGTAATCCAGCCAATCCAGTCATTGTAAAGCATTCTATAAGGTGTACTATCAGAGAGATGTGTTAAGGTTTGCTTCCTTAGATGTTGAAGACTACATATGTATGTATACTAAGAATACTTAGTATGAATACTAAGGGTTTTCAAGTAGCTGGACCTTTTGAAACAAACTTTTAAATTGTATTGGATGCACCTTGTTCAAGCATGGACTCCCCTACCTATATTCAGCCTATTGTTGGCTCAGTGAATAATGTAAACATGACAGAAACCTGAAACAAAGGAGTAAGAACTAAGCTTTATCACATGGAACATACCTGCACTGATCACTTGAGTCAATAAACAGTGTATAGCCAAACATGTGTCTGCTCATTAAACAATGCAAAAGGGAGACACAAACTAGTAGAAAGATTCATTCTTATTTTTTTCTGTTAAAATGGGCAAGATTTCCAAATTTTACAATTTGTTAGGTTTCATCTTCGCCACTTTCAGTGATATTTAAGCAAACGCACGCTGAAGCCAGGGAAGCATCAAAACAAGACATGTAAAAATAAGAAAACGATTTGAATCTATTTCACGTCACAAATGACAGTGACAAAATAGCTTGATTGCATTTCCAATGTAGGTCTGGTTCACAGATGTTATGTGATCTGTTACAGGTTTTGTACAAATAAAAGCAAATCAAAATAGGCTTGTAGTTCAATATCAAACATTCAATGTTAGATTTTTGTACTTTGTCATTTTCATTGCTGTTGACAATTCCACTGATTATTGCTTGTTGAATACTATTACCTATTGGTGAACGCTACATAATGCTAAGAGATGCATGAGAAAGGACCACTAAGGACTATACTGTTTGGTCTCCGTTGTGCTGTAAAATGTCTGTGAGAGAATGTTGTCAAACCCCTCGTATTGAAACCCCACTGCTGAAATTCCTCCCTAGACGTATTTGACTCATACATACAAACTATGCATCTTACTTCATACACCCTGTTAAAAACACTCCCAATGAATATGATCCTCTCCCAATGACTATCTTGAAGACTATACTAGCAATGTAATCCAACTGTTGATGCATTAAGCTAGTGGTGCTTCTCCTTAACCCTGTCTACCTGGGCCCAGGTGAGATATGACTCAGAAACCGCCTAAAGGTAGGCCTACACAGCCCTATGTGGTTTGATAAACACACAACACTGGCTCTTTACTAGGAAGGGGCCGCCACCAACCACTAGGGGGACAGGTTGTAGACGGTGGGCTGCTTCATAGGGTTCATCCATGAGGCTTCAACATGGGAGCCCAGTTCATTCAAATCACCAAGTGCTCAAGTTCCCTTTCTAAGATTCTTTTATACCTTCAAATAAGGAGACTAGTCACTGGATCTACTGTAATAAAATCCACTGACGTTCCATTGTTTTCCTTCCTTCCCTTTTCCTACTTTCTCAATCTGATCCAATTATTCTTTCTCTTTTAGCCCATATGACCGCCTTAACGTTTTGTCCAGTCCTACGTACTGACACTATAACACACGGTAACGCTTTATATATGAAGCGCATAGTAACGCTTTATCTATAAAGCGTTACCTTACACACTCCTAAACATAGCACCAGCACCTGGTACAGAAAGTAGAAACACAGTAGAAAATGTTGATATTACCCAGAATTCAGCAGGGATTTCAGAATTATTGCTCCTGTGAGCTGAACATGAGGCAGAGAAGTCTGCATAGTCGAATCTAAAACAAACGCAAAATGTACACAAGCGTAAATGTACAATTTCATAAGGTACATTTGAGATATTGAAAATGTACAAAACCTGGGAGCTGTAATGACATGTCCCTCACATTATCCAGACTGGATATCCTTCAAAACAAATGGGCTGTTATTGATGAGGAAAGGTTGTGCATACTGTGTGAAAGCTGCTTCGTTGCTGGTGGAGAGCCAGGTGTGATGGGATTGTGTGGATCTGGATAGAAGCTTTCTGAACGCGTCCCTCTCCTGTAAGTTCCTGTCGCTTTTGACCTCACTTGAAACACAGCGCTACAAAAGGTATAATTTAATCTTTCATAACAAAATAACTTCTGTTAAAATATACATGGGAAACCTGTAAGTATATATTATGAAATAAACTAATTTGTACAAAAGTACATAATTATTCTTACCCTAACAATAATTATATGATACAGAATCCTAAAAGCAAGTTTGATATGAAAACAAAATAAATCTGAATTCTGCATAAAAACCAAATTCAAAGTTGAATCATTCTGTTTTGAAAAGTAGCACAACTCAAGAGAATTGAGAGTTTTCAGAGTAAAGAATAAAAGTAAACGATGAGGACATTGCACAACTAACTTGACTAATTTTTATGCCAGTTGGTCTTCAAAAGAGACTGACCTTCAATACCTGTGAGACCGGCTTAAACACCTCTGCTTAATCACCTCTTACACTACACTTTTAATTACCAATTGATTTATAAAACTTTAGAAATACAAATCGAGTCTCTCTCTCTCTCTCACTTATTTGTACGCTGTGTATTAATACTTCAGTTGAAACCGTCCTGAAACAATCAAAAAAATCCCAAACCGTCGTTAGTTATCAACGTCTTGAAAAAGAAAAGGCAAGTGGTTTTCACCCTGGCTTCATGCTGCTGTGCAGACTCCAGCCGAGCATTTGACCCTTACTGGCCTTCGTCCGCACAGATGGTACCCTGAAGCCAGTCAGTGTTCTTTCTGACTACAACTTTTGAAACAAACTAAAATCTTCCCTTGTAATGATGATGACCTGGAGCGCCCCCCCCCCCCCCCATCACCTCTCAGCACTTGTGTTGATCCCCCTCAAAACAATAAATAACACAACTAGCTCGTTCCTCAAAAATAAGGAACTATTTAAATGATCTCAGTACTTCTGAATCCAGTTTCATATTTTTTTCATTTCTATTATTTGAAAAAATAAATACCTGAAATGACCTGAATAAGAAAAGAAAAGAAAAGAAAGAAGCAGAAATGTATCCGTGCTTCACAGGAGGGACAACAAAAGGGGGTGGAGCTGGGCAACAAGAGGCCGGACAGGAGAGCGCTCCGGGTGGCCGCGGTTCCTGGGAGAACTCTGGGGTGTCTGAGGCCCCCCGGGGGGGAGGATGACAGAAGCAGCGTTCATTCAGGCCTCCTTCAGGGTGCCGCCCCTCCGCCGCTCCACCCCCCCGCCGAGTCCCCCGCGTCGTCTTCTCTCGAAACCACCGCCACGCAACGACGACGACCGCGTCTCAGGCCTCCTCTCACTCGGCGGGGGCGCTCTCCTCCTCCGCCGCCCCCGCGCGCTCCTCCTCGAGGAGAAGGCCGCCCGCCCAGCGCAGCCGGCAGGCGAACCACCGCCGCAGCGGGCAGAAGTACTCCGAGTGGAACTGTTCGAACTCGGGCGTCTGCCGGATGTCGCTGAGGAAGGCCACGTCCAGGTCGGACTCGGTGAGCACGATGAGCAGCAGCAGCAGCGCGAACAGCAGGCCCACGGTCACCAGCAGCAGGCGCAGCACGCTCAGCACAAACTTGTTGGCCTGCTCCACCTCGCTGAGCGGCGCGCCCGCCCGCGGCGTCGCCCGGCCGCCGCCGTCCACCTCCCCCCCGCCGGGCTCCCCGGCCGTGGGGGTGCCGGCCTCCGACTCCTTCTCCTCCTGGATGCTGCCGGACGCCCCGTTGGCCGCCGCCGCCGCCGCGTGCTCCACGCTGCGGTGCTCGGCCACGGGCGTGGGCAGCACGCTGTCCGACGGGCTGTAGGCCTCGTCCGAGATGATGGAGGTGCTCCCGCCCACGTCGGCCGCCTGGCTCCGGGAGCGCGTCATGAAGGAGTCGCCGTGGGAGACGGAGCGCACCGGCGTGGAGTGGGCGCTGTCACGCAACGACTCCAGACCTTGTGACGGGCGGGGAGAGGAGTCATGAGAGCCGGTACTTCATGGTGCGCAACACAGGGCAGATCATCACAGAGACCTAACATGGTGGCCTTAGCATTTCTACACACACATTTGAATTATGTGATGTATGTCCACATACATACATAATATAAATAGATTGAATGACTTCCCAGAAATGTGTAAAAGTAATACACTGTAATTGCAGAAACAAACAAGCAACAATAAACAAGTTCAATGAATAGCGTCTCCTCACTATTGAGCGACTGAAGGTGTGGATCCCGAGCAGTATCAAGCTTCCTGCATGGCCTTCCTCTCAGACAAAGAGGAAGGCCATGCTGATAAACAAGGCCTAAAGGCTACAGTAGTTAGCAACATGCTGGCATTTGAACAGGACCCAGGCCAACTGAGAGAGGAAGACCAGGTTGATAGCTGACACCTATAGCCTAGATGTGTGTGTACACAGTAGGGTTGTGTAATGATGGTGTGTTGCAGAACACAGCCCAGCAGGCTCCGTCCAGAGGGCAGGAACATGCCCGTGGTTCCTCCTGGGTCTAGAAGACAGCAGATGGTGTTTAGCTGTTCAGCAGGATACTGAGCTGAAAGACGGGATGTGAGCTCCATGATTTATCCTCTGTCTGAATGTACTCCGTCTGCATGTAGTGTTGTGGTCTCCGTTGGGCCCTCGCTCATTAGGACTAGAGTACATTTATAGGACATTTAAGGACATATATAAATAACTATATGTCCTAGTCACATGACCAGAGGCAGATTTTATTCCGTTTGTGAGTGTTTCAGGTTTCAGGCTTCGAGTTTTATTTACGTTTAATTTTGTTTTCTAACATCGACACCATTATCACCGTTTTGTAATTCTATAACTATGGCTCCAAAGCTGTTTCAGACGGTGTAAAAAGCCATGATTCATAGATCAATATAGTTCATAATGTGCTTAAAATACCCGTTGCAGCTAAATGTGTGTACCCGACTTCAGAGTGTAGTTTGCACTGCGGATATCAGTGGTAAAGACACTGCTGACGATCACAGCTCTCTCTAATGTCACTGAACAAAATGTGCACATCGACCGCGGGAGAAGAGCGTTGAACATAGGGGTGAAAGCCCTCCCCCATCTCCAGGAACCATTAGCACTGTTCACAGTTTTTCAGCAATTTGTATCATGATGTTACAACTCATCGTGCTAAACTGCAGGCGATGTTATACTGCAATCTATACAACAGAACGCATCTGCATAAAAAGCCGGAGCAAACACACGATCATGTCATGAATATGAAGTGAATCCTCCCTCAAAAGACGGAGAAGGTAATGGAGACAAATGTTCCAGCTACAATGCTGACACTTTCTGCCATTCCTGCAGAAACAGCTTGTGCTTAGCCTGCAGAACACAGACCGTCCGGACTCTGACAGATAGGCGACCGCCCCCCCCCCCACTGCCTGCCCCGCCAACTCCCGAGCAAGACGTCTGAGGGGCAGAAGAGAGGATCGAAAATAGAGACCCCCGTGTGCCACTAGCCCACCGCTAGCCTACCGCTTGCCCACCACTAGCCCACCACTAGCCCACCGCTAGCCCACCGCTAGCCCACCGCTAGCCCACCACTAGCCCACCACTAGC
>NC_082390.1:17943411-17958397 GCF_031168955.1 Gadus macrocephalus
GTACCAGGTCACAAAACCGTGTGAGTTCCCTATGCCTGTTTATTTGGATTCCTTTCCTTTACCTTCCTTTGGGTTTCCTCTCTGTAACTGTGTGTGTTTTCATGCTAAAGCCTGTCTTGGCCAGCTCTCCCTTGAAAAAGAGATTCATATTCTCAATGGGATTTTGCTTCTTAAATCAAGATCATCAAATAAAATGGTTGATGATTAAAGTGGCCGGTGTCGGCATGATTTATGTTGCCATGCTAATTCCATTATGCGTTGCGTTTGTGGGGTAGATGGTTGAGCCGATGCCTTTTTGTACCCTTTTTTATATTTATTTTAGTACCTCAAATCAGCATTCATTATTATTAGCAGACAGACGGTTAAACAATACGACTCAAGAGACAGAGGGTGTAAAATAGGAGCTGGAGACGATTCCCGTGGGATTTAAAGTGAGAGACGGTTACGTTTGGGACAGGCTTCACGGTGGTTGCCTGTAAGAAAAGTATCGCCCCTCATCTGTTATTTATGTCTGACGAGAACGCTCTCACAGACGGCTCGCCCCCCACAATGCACCACGGACACATAACAGAAGGCGGGGGACAGAGCTGTGGTGGGCGGGTGACAGGGCAGGGCTCACTTGTAGAAGGCTTGGTTCTCCACCCCACATTTCCATAGGTGCTTGCAGGCCTCTGGCGTCGGTGCGAAGTACGTCAGGATGATCTTCTTATCCTGCACCGGAGAGAGCAGGACAATATAACACACGAGAGACTCAACAGGATGCCATCCAGCCTGGCTTATGTCCAATACATGGGTACAACTACTATGGAATAGCAAAAGTCTGATACATCATTACTTTGTCATTACCGAAAAGCCACAGCAGATGACAACACCTCCTCGGGTGTTCTCTCGTGGCTATCTGCATTAGCATCCATTAGTTATTCATGGTCTCACCTCTTTCTGATTTGCATATATATGGAACGTCTTGCCTTCGAACTTCAGTTTCGTAACCTCGTGCCTTTTCAGGTGGAGAAAAAAAGCCATGACACACACACGCACACACACACACGCACACGCACACACGCACACGCACACGCACACACACACACACACGCACACACACACACACACACGCACGCACGTACACAGAGTCAGTTGAACACAAAACCCCAACCTCTTCAAATATTTATGGCGACCACTTGGAGATCATATAAACAGCGATGATCGCGATGCTCGGCTGACAAAACAAATATCTGATCATACTGCCTGCCCACGGGGGACTGGGGACGGGGGAAGCACATCCCTGTATATTGTGAGGGCACACGTACAAATCCATGACCACGCAACTGCATACATTAAGGCTTCTGCCTTCCTGGACTGCTCTACGTTCAATATTTAAAGTCATGTAACGTGCATATTATGCAGGGCTTCCTTCTTCTAATTTCTGCTACATAGACACTATGTATATATGTATGCCGTTATACATGCCGTTTAATGCGATTATCAAACAGGAATCTATGCAAATTTGTTTAATTATCGAGCGATGTCACGTTGTGTGTGTAAGTTTTAGAGGAACACACAAGGGTAGTAATGTCATGCTGTTGTGTGAGCGTGAGGGTACGTGGACAGCAGCAAAGCTAGCAGTAATGAACCCTCTAAGTATGCGTAGGGCCTTTAGGATGTCCAGCCACAGACAGGGAGGTGCATGAGGTCCAACGAGATGGAGCAAACTACTGCAATGCAGCCATGCCATCAGTATCAAGGAGATAATGCGTATTCCCCTTTATTTTGCTCCACGGACCCTGTCTGGAACACTGTGCTTGGCAGAATCGCAGGAGAAAAGAAAACACGCACACACACACAAACTCGAGCTTTGCTCACTCACCACTTGAGGAAATGCACCCTCTTGTTTCCCTGAAGCACCACAAAACCAAACGGCGTGAAGGCCAGAAATGCTGGGTTCCCCGACACATCCTGGAAAAAAAGGTTGACACCACCATCTCAGTGTCTCATAAACACATTCACAGTTGTCTATTCAGGCACCGAGCTGACGCTTTCCCCCTAAAGCCTATTAGAGTGAGATGTTCTGTTGTTGTTGTTGATCGTTGCCTTAATGAGCCGATAGGGCAGATCGAGGTTAGGGACCATGCTGCGGTTTGGTTTTGATGCATTAGATCGTATGAGGACAGACAGACGGGCAGGGATACAGACAGGATGGATCTGAAGGGGACGATCTGACCTTGCAGGGGTGGGGGTCCACGCCGTATGTCTCCAGACTCTGGGCCTTCTGCAGGAAGTTGAGCTCAGATGTTTCAGGGGTCTGTCCGCTGAGAGAGCAGGGCACAGGCGGGCGTTACCACGTCATGAACGCATGATGCAGTTGATGGCATTCTCTTAATAAGTCCCCAAGACAGTTTCAGAATCCTCTTTACTGGTGTGTGGTTTTCCATTGGTTCCAACCGGGATTATAAAAAATTGTATTTCTCTAAGAGGAGCCCTTACCTAGTGGCTATTACTTAATTACTGATGCATTTGGGATCCACTTACAAAAGAACGTAGGGGATGGTCCATACACTTAAACAAACACAATTAATGCATGTCTATAATTAAGTCATTACAGGGGGATTGATGCTTACTTTGTGCTTGCAGCCAATGGCTCACTAGAGGGTAGCAACACTTTGTTGTTGGTGTTGCTGCAACATTGAGGCTAACTGTAGTGTTGGTCCCAGAAGGAAACTAGCCTGGGTACCTCAGCCCGGATACTAGCCTGGGTACCTCAGCCTAGATACTAGCCTGGGTACCTCAGCCCAGATACTAGCCTGGGTACCTCAGCCCGGATACTAGCCTGGGTACCTCAGCCCGGAAACTAGCCTGGGTACCTCAGCCCGGATACTAGCCTGAGTACCTCAGCCCAGATACTAGCCTGAGTACCTCAGCCCGGATACTAGCCTGAGTACCTCAGCCCAGATACTAGCCTGAGTACCTCAGCCCGGATACTAGCCTGAGTACCTCAGCCCAGATACGAGCCTGAGTTGGTCATTTGGCAATAATGCACAATAAAAGATTCTCCTCTAGCGCTCTTTACCATTATTGTACATCAGCATCTCCCCTGTCTGTTTGTGAGTGCCGATGTGTGCTTGGGCGTGTGTCACTCTTGTAAATTATGTGTACTAGAAGGTCACCACCCCTTATTTAACCATTTAGGACATGTACTAAAGTATGCCTTCAGTTTAGTGCTAGTCTTTGAGTGCATCACCGGACCATTTCTTTATCTTCAGTCAGATATATGTCAGAGTGACATCACAGAGGGAGTCTGTACTGATTTGCATCCGTCTGAGATAGACTGTACTGATTTACATCATTCTGATGGACTGTACTGATTTACATCATTCCGATGGACTGTACTGATTTACATCAGTCTGATGGACTGTACTGATTTACATCAGTCTAGAATGTAGAATGTACTGACATTAGTCTGATAGACTAATGTCAGTACAGTCTACCAGACTGATGGACATCAGTCTTATAGACTGTACTGATTTACATCAGTCTGATAGACTGTACTGACATCAGTCCGATAGACTGTACTGATTTACATCAGTCTGATGGACTGTACTGATTTACATCAGTCTGATGGACTGTACCGACATCAGTCTGATAGACTGTTCTGATAGACTGTACCGATGGTCTTACATGAGCTCTGTCTTGTGTATATCAGCGATCCTCCTCTCCAGCTTTTCCGAGTGTTTGGGAAAGAACTGGAATTTGGAGCTGTAGCCTTCCGGATGCTTCCCAGGGTCGTAGTCCCCTATTTCCGCTGGAGAATAACAGGCATGGACAGGGTATAAATGGAGCGCTCACAGAGAATGAACTGTCATGCATTTGTATGCAGAAATATTCAGCAGGAACAAATGCAATCGTCACCCAGCCGTTAACCTTTTTCCTTCTAATCAATGTGGCCGTGCATATCTGCCTGAAAACAACAATGATTGAAAATTAATCAGGGAAATGCTCAAGGCTCGTCCTCGGTAAGGGTCATTCTCCGCCAACATAAGCTGGTTTGAATATTGATTTTCTCCTAATCCGAGGCCTTCCTCTCAGGCCACAGTGACGGACTGAAGGACAGCCAAGGTCCTGTGCTGCATGGGAGCACGTCCACCTGTCAGCCTGCGTTACCTTGAAGGATGTGGGCAGCCAGCATGGCCGCGTCCGACGTTTTACACAGCAGACGGCCGTGGTACAGATCCCGCTTGATTTGCAAGAAAACAAGGTATCTGTAAAAATATAAGAAAATAAATAAAAAAAACACGTAATAAATACAATGTCAGAGCAAATATCGATGCAAATTAGGCTGCCAATACATCTATCATAATGCTATGATATTATCTCTATCTGCAATTTATAAACGTAAAATTTAAAGTTTGTTTCTCAACTGTGGTTCCCATCAAACCTCGAGCCCAGACTCATACCGGCATTACTGAGATTCTGCTCTTCTAAAGCTGCTCTCGGCTGAGGCCCATGTGAAGTTAATTAACATGAGTAAAAGTGCCTCATAGACACAAAGAGAATATTTGATTCTAGTACGTGTTTCCCTGAAAAATAGAATTGGCGCAGATGCTATGAGATCTGTCTGATACGACTTCAGGGAGATTGAAACAACAGCATATCCAACGGGTTCCACCGTCAGACCCCTTGAGCCATGACCAAAGACCTTAGAACCGCTAATTGTTCTGTGTGTACTACTCATTCATGCGTTATCGTAAATGGGCCAAAATCCTGCACATGGCTTTCCTTTTCTTCTATCCCCGGAGATAGTCGCTGCCCTGTCCTACAATTCCCAGTCACCATTATATAACTGTTTCATTATCAAACTTGGAATTCAAAAAGTATAAAAAAAAATCGGATCGCCTCAAGTGCTCTGTTTTCTGAAACAACAACCACCTTTATCAGGAATCTAGCTCGCACGCACGTCTCAAAGTAGGCCAGCTCCACAGCAGCTAATAAGCTTGAAGTGGAGTCCTATATCTCGCAGAAAGCCCCCGCGTTCCACAAAATGGTATTAATATAAATAACCTGCACCGGGTTAGGACAGGGAGCTTGACTTGGAGCACAGGGGACCAAGCTCAGGCTCGCTCTCCGTGCCTCTTGAACTTCAATCAAAGCCTGGAAACGTAGGGAATAAAGTCACGTCTCAGACGGGAGTCTCAGCCGCGTGGACGGGATCTCAGAGAGGAGAGCCAATGGGAGACGGACTCACCGTGTGATCTCCTCCTTGAGGGCAGCGGGGTCCGGGGGGTAGAACTTCACCCTCAGACACATCGTGAACGGCGGCTGGGCTGCAACCAATCACCATCATCATTGTCATCATCATCCTCATCCTCATCATCATCATCATCCTATTCATCATCCTCCTCCTCAACCTCCTCCTCCTCCTCCTCGTCCTCCTCCTCCACATCATGATGTGTTTTTATACCATAATAATGGAAAATAATGAATGACACGCAGTAGCAGTCCTGTGCAATAATATAACAGCATGACATGAAATTGCAATTACACTGGGACAAATTTACAGCTTGAGTATGCTACATTATTTTATTTATGAGGTGGATGTTCTTTGAGAGCAACAAATGATGGTGATTTGGAGCCAAATGTCTTCATTTCCTGAATCATTGCGAGGGATAAACAAAGGCTTACTTACATTTCATCTGCTTTGGGATTGATTTTGTGACCTCCAACCAATGCTGTGTTAGCAAACAAAGAGAAACAAGGAGTCCATTATTAAACAGCACAGAGATGGCTCTATCCACCACTGGATGGTTTGTTTGCAGTTCAGATGCTAGTGTGTAGGTGTAACTACACAATAAACCTACAGGTTGTTATCAAGTTTTTTTATGTTCATACTAATAATATTTCTCACTGGATAAATCTCCTGTAATTTTGCTATACACAGTATATACATAGACCATAGTGTCTATATCAGTTATCAAGTTGTATTCCAGCTCTTCCTTGGATATGGAGTACAGACCTATATCTTACAAAATATGAATACCAATGATGAATCATGTAATGACAACATTATTAAACACAATTCCCAGGTCAGTACACGTATTGATCAAACTGATTGGTTCCAGATGAGGTGATTGGTGGAGCACTCAGACCCAGAGTGCTCAGGGTCTCTCCGGTGAAGCTAACAGACATCATTCCCCCCTGTCTACCGCCGGGCCCCATCCATCCCACCCAAAGTGTCATCAACATCCACGGTAACAAGCCCATCTGTCCCCACGGCAACAGCCACAGAAATAGCCCTGAGTGACAGCAGTGTGGATGCAGCATCAGGACCAGGCCGTTGTCTTGGCTGTGATCCGAGGCGCCGTGAATTCTTCATGAAACAAGCAGAGCTGTGCTACAGGAGAAGCGCTAAGTCCAGCACAATGCCTTTCAGGGTCAGGTGGAAGCAACCAACCTGCCACTGTAGACTCCACTCTGACTGGAGTGAAAGTCATTCCTTTCACTTTCTATTTGGCCCTGGACTGCTGTCCTGCGCCAACCCGCTCCTTTAACCAATCAGTTGACTGAAAGTGCTCTTTTTCACAATACTAGTCCATCTGAAAGTGCTTCTACGGTAAAGGAAGACCTTCAAGTAACAGACAGTCTTGCACTTCCTATTTCCCAGATAGTGTTCCTTTAAAGAATAATCCACCCTATATATATTTTACATGCACACAAAAACACACAAACACACACCCACACACACACAAACAAAACCTTAACACCTACCCGTTGTTTGTCTGGATCCACATATCTGATGCCAAAGTAGTCCTTCTCGAGCAGGTTGAGGTGGTGGCAGATGAGATCAAACAGGTATTGTCCCTTAGCATCCCTCTGGAACAGACAGAAGGGCACAGAGCATTAAGACCACAGCGTGTAAGTGAAAGATTCTCCATTCCATGTGGCATGGAAAAGACGCTTTTTTTTTTTGCTAGCTTCAGATTTCCACCAAGCTGCCTACCAGAGATAACTAGGACTCATCCAATATGAATGAACACTTGGAGCCATCCTGAGTGAGAGAGAGTGGATTATACTGTGTGGAGATATGGCAGGGTTCGGCTCATGCTTATGAGTTGTTTCTTTCGCTTTAGCTAAGCATATAGCTTCGTTGTGACACAGCCATTACAATTCTTTGGTTTGCAGAACATCATAGGTATGGTTTTGTGTCTGATCCAGACATCGCTGTTAACAACCAAAATATGTCGCCTATCTGTAGACGAAAATGGCTGATATTAATATGAGTCCTTATTTTTGTATGATCATTGCTTTGATGTGATTATGTCATGATAAATAAAACTACTTTTTTGGTCGAAGTAAAGGCCTATAGTAGCTTATGAATATCATATCATCGGTCAAGAAATGTAATTGTGCAACACTAGTTTTATCGCTCATCATCTCTAGATTGTATTGACAGTTACAAAAACAACAACCACACAGAATTTTTCAACAGCGGACTAGTCCAAGTTTCTGTTTCATAAAACGTCACAAATTCTAGAATACTTAGCTTGAGTCGGAAAACAAGCATTTAGAAATGATCAGTACTCGCGCACTTCAACCAGAGTAAACCAAGTCTGGTAAAAAGCACAAAATGACAAATCAAAGCCGTGAGTGATGGAGGAGAGCAGCAGCGGACTCTACTGCTCCCCTGTCAACACTTCAGCACGCTGCTGAAATGCTGCTAAAAGCTTCATTAATGTTAAAACACTCGCTGACATCTGAAATGTCAGCCACTCGAATCACCCCGTTCAAAACATTTCTGCAGGAACAGGAAGGCTTCTGAACACCAATGTTCACTCTACTCGTGTGCATCCTTTATGTGGGCCATGCGGGCTGAGGAAGTTAACACTTGCATAAATCCCTGCTGCTTATGAAGACCAATGGGTTGAGTACTGCAAATAATCCAAAGGGCAAGAGCTGCAGTAGGTGACAGTATAATAAGAAAGAAATAATGAACTATGAAATGAATGGCTTAAAGCTACATTCAGATGACATAAAATGATAATCACATCAAAAAATCACGCACAAATTGTGACAGCATTTTGCCCAGCACATTCAGCAGCTCATATTCACAGGAGGAAGGAGATTTCAGACGGTTTCAGTAATACATGAACATGAAGGATGTAATATCTAGTAAAACATTCCCCTCCCCCTCACCCACTGCCTCTTTCCTATTAACCATGAAAGCTAAATAACCCATATATCCTACCAATATGTGTAATGGGGATGAGGAAGGGTCTTTAGATGAATGAACGTCAGGTTGCGGTTCAGAGTTCAGCTCCAGAAGCACTCTCGCAACGCCTCTCTGCCTCGAATCCTCGGGCTCCCCCTTCCTACCACCCCACCCCCACCAAGTGGTCCCATGTGGAAGCGCATGGATGAGTGGTGTAACAGGGTCAGCCAGTGTACACACGCCTCCCTCAGCCTCACCAGCAGAATGCGACCGTGGCAGAACGCCTTTCAAGGTCAAACCAGAAGCTGCCTTTCCTGAAGAAGGTACGTGCTATCGCCCCCTGCGTCGCGTCGGGCGGTTAGCATGCTAACGAGTGGACGCGCTAGCGGGCGTGTCGCACCATGCTAAGCAGCATAATTGTGCTGAATCAGCTCACCCCCTGACCCCCATGTAGTGCAAATGAGCAAGACGAAGAATGGTAAATGAGATGCTAGGAGAAATGTGTGTGCGTTGCTATGCCATCTCCATAATGAACCTACTAGACATTTGACAACCAATGTCATATTAATCAGGCTTCAGATTGGAATGGGTAACATTATTGTTTTCGATTACAACCACATTAATGCTACTATCCAAAGTGGTCTTCTTCTTTGCTTATTGAAATCTTGAAGGATCAAATGGCACACATTGAGATGCATCACATTGTGAAAGCAGGAGTGAGGTTCCCCTTCAATCCATATAAACACCTGGCTTGACAATATTTGTATTTTCCAACAGTACGACAAGTAAAGGGTTATTATCAACACTAGAGACATAAATGTGTCCCTCGCCACTGTGTGTGTGTGTGTGTGTGCGTGTGCGTCTGCGTGCGTGGAGAGCACTCCCACTGTGTAAAACTGCCGTGTCCAATGAATCAGCCAGAGAGCGTGTGGGGAGCATGTTGTGCAGCAGGCCGTCGTGGAGCCATGTGTAAATAAGGCGGCCGGTCACACTCCCATAATGGAGCTGAGGAGGAGAGGTCACCCAAGGACAAGGTTGAACAGCCAGGGTCCAACGACCCCCTCTCTCTCTCTCTCTCTCTCTCTCTCTCTCTCTCTCTCTCTCTCTCTCTCTCTCTCTCTCTACCCCGCTCTCTCTCTCTCCACCCCACTCTCTCTCTCTCTCTCTCTCTCTCTCTCTCTCTCTCTCTCTCTCTCTCTCTCTCTCTCTCTCTCTCTCTCTCTCTCTCTCTCTCTCTCTCTCTCTCTCTCTCTCTCTCTCTCTCTCTCTCTCTCTCTCTCTACCCCGCTCTCTCTCTCTCCACCCCACTCTCTCTCTCTCTCTACCCCACTCTCTCTCTCTCTCTCCCCCTCTACCCCACTCTCTCTACCCCGCTCTCTCTCTCTCCAACCCACTCTCTCTCTCTCTCTACCCCACTCTCTCTTCCCCTCCCTGGACGGAGGCCATTGAGCTGTCACTCGCAGCACTCTCCTCCATGTTATTACTCAGGGTGCTGATAAGAGGCACTTCATTAGGGCAAAGCCCTGTCGAAGCTAAATGGACATAACTCTCTGTCTCTCTCTCTCTCTCTCTCTCTCTCTCTTGGCCACTACCCTTCACCAAAATAGCAGCAGCTCGCCCACTGCCTGGCTCCTGCTATGACTGGAGCCAGCGGGATGCTTCGTGGCCGCTCCCGCCCTTGTGTTAGGCTGCTGCATCATTTACAGAGAGAACTGCTCTCTTGCTAAATGAGAATCTGCAATTGGTTTGAGTCATGGTCCCATTCCCAGTAGGCTTCACAAGTTCTTGCAAGAGCCAATGAGGTTGGATTTTCTGACCTTAAAGCAGAAACACGCATTAGTTCTGGTCTGTGAACACTCACCACTGTCCCACTGGAGGCCCTAAGGACACTCACCTCTGTCCCCTCTGGAGGCCCTAAGGACACTCACCTCTGTCCTCTGTGGAGGCCCTAAGGACACTCACCTCTGTCCCCTCTGGAGGCTCTAAGGACACTCACCTCTGTCCCCTCTGCCTCTGTCTAACCCCTATTTGCTATCAACTCATCGGGCTTATCTTAATTAACTTGAAGTCACTTGGTATAAAGCATCTGGTAAATAATGAATTAAACAAATTAACCTCCCTCAAGGTTCCTCCTCCATTCGTGCATATTTTGTAAAAGGTGACACAATAAAGAATGCAACACTATTTCTTCATGGTGGCTGCACTGCAGTCTATTTTGGGGCAGGTTGGTCGAGTGGTGAAGGTGTTTTGACTCCCAGCTTTGGACTTGAACCCCACGGTTCACAGTCTGTCTGCGGAGGCTTCCTTGAGCCAGCGGCTGCTTTGGATAAAAGGGCTAAATGACAAACTGACGCCCAGGGACAGTGTCCCGAATAGGAGATTACAGAGTGATTGCAGGGTATCTACAACAACTCTTGTGGGTTTCTAATTAAGACCATTGAAGCATCACCTTACCTGGGTGGGAGCCTTTGTGACATGTCATGTGAGTGTTTGCTGGCAGAACTGGGCCACACTGACAGAATCAAATATCAAAGACATTTGAACTTATCAATTATCGTGAATCATCCTTAGTGTGGATACGGATGTAGAGGAACGAGGGCATCGTTCAATCTTTGTGAACATTATTAATAAGATTACATTAGTTGCCATTTTGTAAGTTCACGTTTAAAATGCTACTTCAAGACATCATGCCTACCAAAATATATGACTACATCTTGAACCCTTCACATCTTTGACAATGTGCTCATGAGCAACCACGGCCTTTAGAAAGAAACAGACCCAACCAGCTACGCTGCCCGTCTTTCAGAGACAGAAGCAGACTCCAACCACAGCCCCACGATTGTTATCTTTGATTTACTTGATCAAATTAAACACCATAAAAACACTAAAAGCTGTGCAGCTTTGGTTACCAGGCAGCCCCAGTCGTACAATAGCCACTTTTCTTTCAAATGAATCATTAAAACCGTCTCCATGTCAGCCCAGGAACACAGAGCATTAATAAAACATGCTATCATTTTATATAGCGAGTGTAGGGAAAGGGGGGGTGTGTGTGTGTGTGTGTGTGTGTGTGTGTGTGTGTGTGTGTGTGTGTGTGTGTGTGTGTGTGTGTGTGTGTGTGTGTGTGTGTGTGTGTGTGTGTGTGTGTGTGTGTGTGTGTGCGTGCGTGAGTGTGTACGTGTGTATGCGTGTGTGGGTGTGTGTGCCTGTGTGTCAGTAGAGTGCTCGTAGCTCTCAGGGCACCTGAAGCAGAACAGCCCCCTTCATTAGCCGATTAGCTCCCTTCCCGTCTCCGTCGCCCGTAGACCCGTTGGCAGGCGGACCCCTCAGTGTAACATACCTGCGCTGCCTCCACCGGAGCTCGCGCCCGGCCCGGGATCGACCCACAACCCCCTTCAGCGTGAACGCCAGGGATTTCAGGGCTTGATCATCTGTCAGGCTTGGTTAGCGACAACATCAACCAGGGGAACAGCCATGTCCTTAATTAATTAGCATTTAGCAGAACCAACTACCAGGTTGGGCTTGCAGTGGGTTCTGATACATGTCATTGTTGAGCAGGGAGGGGGTGAGGAGCCCTGCTCAGGGTTGCGTAGGCTGCGAAAACTGGGCTCTCGTGGCTGGGAAAAGAACCCAGGTTCTTGTGGCTGGGATCTGAACAACCTCAAGCACCCTCCTCCCTGGTCTACACTGAACGATAACGACTACTGAAGCAGTGGTCTGATTCATTAGGCAGCTGGGCATGATTCATGAGACCCAACCCCTGTAGTAGAAGACGTAGACCGTGAGCTTGTATTGACTTTAAGATAATGTGCCCTATGATCTGTTGTTCTGTTGCTCGGAATAATCCACATGGGTAATGTATGTACACACAGAAATGTTCACAGGGTGAAAAACACGGTTAATACGATGACTGTACAGAGAAGCGCCAAATGGGAATGACGATGAGGCCTTTTCGAAAAGCCAGTCTGCCGCTTATGGTTTACACGTTCCGTTGCTCTGATTGGTTGTAGGTTGCATCCAATGGCGGAGAAAACGCCTTGTGGAAATCAAAAAAATGAACTGCGAGGTTCCAGACTGTGAGTTAATCATTGGTGAGTTGCTCTGGTGATGTTGGATGTCCACCAAAAACCTCTTGAGACCTCACGAACCAGGGAGAGTTACAGGAAGAGATTTGTTCAGTCGGACAACCTTGTTCCAACTTGGACTTATGCATAAGCATAAAACTTTTATTTTACTGTACTCTAATCAAACATTCGTGAAACATTTCCCGCCTAATTAGAGCGCCCTGCGGCTATTCATTATCCCTTCCTGCTCGCTGCGGAGGAGAAAAGGAGGGGAAGCAGGCGAATGAAAAGTGACTCCTGATACACTGAAGAGATATCTGCAGACCAAAGGCCCATGCTTCCATCCACCAACCAGTGGGTGGGAACTGCAATCCAATGCTTTCTATGCTTTATTAAGAGGTATCAAATTCATAAAATCCAGTACAACTGCTTTTTTAGGCTTTTTTTAAACAGTCGTATCTGTAAAGACGAAGTAATATGTAAAATCCAAATAAAAAATATATAACATCTGTTCGTTCTAAATGAATCCATAATTAATTAGTTTTTTACTGGCTGTGTTATAAAATTAATTCATTGTCATTCATGCTTAATTTATTTGAAATACATATGTTATATGTTATATGAAGCTAAAATATATATTATTTATTACATGGTTCCATCATCATTTACACTATATTTGACTCACATTGTCCTTTCTTGAGGTCTGACTCTAGATATTGAAGTCCCGGATCTCAACGACCAATCATTGTCAAGGGAGGAAGCGGGTAAATCCTCAACCAATCGCTGAGCAACTGAAGGAGATGACAGCGTGTTGACCCGCCCCCAGGCCATATTTGACCCTGTCATTACTTGCAAGGGGCTGTGCTATGGGAAAGCCACGCTTTCCACTCAATCATTTATTGTGTGGATTGCGTCTCCCCGGGGCCACCATTAGAGCATTGACACACACACACACCGCCAGCGCTGGACCGCTCACGCCTGCATGCACACACTGCCTTCCACGGAGGGGAGAGAGACATAAAACCCTCACGGCTTTCCACATTTTCATGGCTGGATTCACCGCTGGAAAGCGATCTCTCCAGGGGCCATTGGAGACAATGGGGAAGGGTTGAAGTGGCAGTGATGGGGGCCCCTTCTCCGCCCAGCATGTGGGCTTTGATAGCCAAAGGGCCCCCTAAGCTAAACTGTCTGTTGTCCACCAGCCACTTCGACGGTAGAAGACGGTGCTGAAACGTAGCAATAAAACAGGCTTGGTCGAATTAGATTCGGATTACAGTTTACAAATGTGAATTGTACACACTTTTTTGATTCCACCTAATACATGGTAAATATATCCAAAACAAGAGAGCTGGAGACAGGAGGAATGAACAGGTGTCGGCGTACCCCTGAACAGCTCGAGTCAAAACAGAAAGAGATGACATTTGTCCAAAAATAAATACTGTCAGCCTAAGTAGTCCACTTTTAGGCCACATTACTCGACTCTTTATGCAGTTAGATACTGAAATATGCATTGGTTAAAGTAGGATAAAGTTATTCACTAAAGCATGCCTTGGATGCACTACACTCCAGGGTGTCTGGGTCGGTTCATGCACGGCCTAAAGGTATTTCTTAAAGTCTGCTTTCCATAGATGGACGTGGTGAATAAAGTATAATTTCCATTACACAAGGCAGGCCTTGGACAGAACCTTCAATTTTCATATAATGTTCATAATTATCCACTATATATATTCTCCAGAGTAGTTGCCATAACAGCGCCGTTGAATGTGCATTAGTAAATGTTTCTATTAAAAGGTTTCCACCTTGTCGCAGCGGTTGAGGCGATGGGGCTGTGATGTCAGTGGTCGCACTGTACTCTGTTGAGTGTGACCACAGGGCAGAACATGGTGAGTGATTGTGACCTCAGAGAGGTGAACCCCCTGAGAACAAACCGCACACGTCCGTCTCCTGAACGTAGAGGACGAACCGGAACGTCCTGCGCAATCGTCACACCCTCACTTCAGTTCATATCCTCACAATGGGTCATTGTATAACCGCTTTTAGTTAGAATTAGGTCCATGGCTGAGACCAATTAGCTCTCGACAAATGGATTAGACAGTCTGCCTTTGAATAGGCTCATGGCAACTATTCAAATGAACTAGGAACTCTATTCCCACAGGACTGTGCAGAGCGACCTTCTCAGAGATAGCCATGTCTCTCCTCATCGTCCCCCAAACGCTGTGTGTGCTGTCCTCTATGCTGGGTGCATTGGGGCTTTTCAAACAAACAACGCAAATACAGATGACTCCTTGGTTACCTAAATGAACAAGCTCTCAGAGGAACCCTAAAAAGGACGATGAAAAATCTGGTCAATCTCCTGATATAAGACCACAATATAAACACCGCCATGGTTGCTTGTTGATACAGTTTGGACCCGAAAATTTGCCGCACAACATAAAAAACGTTTTATCAACAGCATCAGTAAAATGTATTCCGACATGATTAAAAGGAGGCTGTGGCTGCCTGGAAGGCAGAACAATGAGGACAAGTGGACGTCTGCACATATTACAACAGCTTGGTGTGAAAGGCCTTGAGAGGGATGCTTGTTTGGACGGCTACAGCTGCCTGCCGGCGATTGTTTGGTAGATGCGGGGGAGATTGGAAATTAAGGGAAAAGACAGATGGCTGAGGGATACCCTGGAACCAATGGGGAGCGGGCTCCTCAGGGTTGAGCGGCCTGCTCAACACTGAG
>NC_082390.1:17958497-18138497 GCF_031168955.1 Gadus macrocephalus
ATCCCATATAAAATTGTGAAAGGTAAATAAAGTCAATATGGCAGAAGGTGACCAATATATAGTAGCAAATAAAATGAGTCAAATTTTCTAAGCCCTTTTCATAAAAATGTCAACTTCCCAAGCAATGGAAACGTTCTTGGGCTTTTAATTATGACTGATGAATTGATTTGTCTCTCTCTCCGAGAGTCTGCAATGTACTTAGATTTGTCAACACATGCACATTTTCTTCAGACCAAACATCCAGACTCAGCAACTTTACCGACTTCATCTCTGTGAGGAAGTCAGCAAAGTTCACCCTCTCCTTCTACTGATCTCCGACTCAAGTTATTCCATCAGAGTTGGACTTGGACAACTCTCCCCTTGGAGACTCAAATGAGGAATGGCATCCCAAAGTACCCCGCGGATGCGCTGATGCTCTCTGGATCCCATCAACAACTGCTGGGGTTGCAGGTAGCGGGCGGGTTGGCAGGGAAGATATGACAAGACTGATGCGAGTGCATTTTCCTGCTGTTCCTTTCAGCTCCAGCATTTTAACACCTTACCTACCGTCTGTTAAAAGATAAGCCTGTATAAAATAACAACCCGGTCGCCAAGAAAAAACGTTGACGGTGTACGTTTCCATGAACACTGGATACGTAGCATTTCAACGTAAAAAAATAGCGTGTTATACCTACAGTATCCACGCGTGCCGCTGTGGAGGCGGGTTTCGGGGTTTGGGTTTCACGGCTTTCGCAGCAAATTGTGGACACGATTGTTTAGGGGGGGGGGGGAAGTAGACTGTTGTTGTTGACCGGGGAGGGGGGGGGGGGGGGGGGGGGGGGGGAGACACGTTTGTTGAGGGGGGGGGGGGGGGGGGGGGCGACACGATTGTAGGGGGGGGGGGGGGACACGTTAGTTGAAGGGGGGGGGCACCATGGGGGGCACGCTCGACAACGAGAGTTGGTTTTTATTGAACGCTCGACAACGAGAGTTGGTTTTTATTGAACGAGACTTCAACACGGAACAGCTGCACGAAACGATGGTCACGTCACTCTCGGTGACGGTGTCGACAACAATGAACACACGAACAATGTTAATAGAACAACACACAACCACATAACATCCCGAACCCATTAACCCCACTTAATCCTAACAACAAAACAAGTTAACAAAAGCCCCATTTGTCAACTGACAACCCCAATTCCCAGAATCCCCCGCGGCTCCGGAACACGGCGTAGTTTATATTAATCTTTATTATCTGAATGGGAAATGCAATATTTTAGGACAGATACACCATTAAACGCGTTTCTAATGACATTTCTAGCGAGAAATGTACATTTTCCTTACATAATCTTCAGTCAGTGATTGTGTATGATCTTTATTAATCTTTATTATCTGAATGGGAAATGCAATATTTTAGGACCAATTCAACGTTAAACGTGTTTCTAATAACATTTCTAGCGAGAAATATACTTTTTACTTGCATAATCTTCAGTCAGTGATTGTGTCTGATCTTTAGTTTTATAGTTATTAGGATTTGATCGGCTCGCTCGCATGTTTCAACGACGTTGAAACATGCTTTGCTCTGACCCGAGCCTCGTCTTAATGCAGCCAAGGAGATGGAAGAGCGTTATGAATAATTATCAGATGATTGTGTTGTACAATGAAAGACAGTAAAGATTCAATATGAATGGCAAAATAAGGATGGGATTTTATTTGAACAATAAAATATGTGTTGGGCAAATTATAGAGAGGCTGAGATTATAGATTTCATATTCAAAAGGCGAAGGGGTGAAAAAATGTAAGAAATATATTTAAGAAATATTGGCCTACTCAAAGCCCAAATCATTGATATCATACCCTATCCAATAATAAAGAAATTTGAATTTGAATGGTAACAATTCCGTTAAATCCTCGTCCTCGTTTTGAACGTCTCACTCATGGCTGATCAGTGTGTTCTTTCTGATTAGCTCTTAATTGAGATCACCTGTCACACACCCCTTTATAAAAGGTGAACACAAAATGGGTTTGGTTTACTTTTCGCATCGGCCTGTGTCAATCGAGGTTGAGCTTAGTGAGGGTTGAAAGTTTTCGATCTAGATTGCAGATCACTATTGTCACTTTATACAAACTGAAGGTATGCGTTGTTGTGTTTGTTTTTGTGGGCATGTGACTGAACAGCCCAGACAAATATTGCTACCCACATGGCACTTCGAAACGGACCACCGCAGTGAGTAAAAGTTATTTTCCTTTATTAAATGTTGACGTTTTTGGGCTGTCTCCTCAGACACAAGCCATCAGTATCCCTGCTCTTTGCACCTTGACATGCATGTCGCCGCTGTTTGTTAACCTAGCTTTGCTGATTTGTATCTTGTGATGTGTGTGTGTTTTTCTTAACAGGTGTTAGATGACTGACAAGATCTATGGGGGGGCCCCCTTTGGGCCCCCCCATACCAACTTAGTCTTCAAAGGAATCTAGTGCCATGGGACTCCAGTGTCTTCAAAACATCCTCGGAATACATGTGTATGAATGGTCCACCGAAGGGTTGATCTGGAAGCCACCACGGTCCACGCAGTAATCTGCTGCGTGGGCCGTAGTGGCTTCCAGAGCCATCTTTCAATGCTTTACGTAGCATTGGAGTACAAATATTGTGCAAAATGCTCATGTAATTGCACTAGCACTAGTAACCTGTAGATTAGCTTAGTTTAACGTCATTCCGTGCTGTCTCTGTCAAATGTGTGGCTTACTTTAAGTCCACAAGGCCCTCTGGTAAACCACATTGGAACACCCCTGGACAAGGTGATTAGTCACTGGGTGTGTGCTAAAGTTTTGTTCCATTTTTCACTAGTTGGTTAAGGTTTGGTAGAATTGTTTGGATGCTAGCGACGTGATGGCGTATGTACAAGAGCCTACCGTTGCCAGGCCACAGTTGCGACGGTCACGGCCAGATGGCCTAGTGTGAGTGCAACCTTGATTGCATTTGTATACTGTTTACCATTGGATGTTTATGCAATTTGGCTTAATTCATCCGCAGTAAAGCTGCATTTGACAGGCTTTCAATTGACCATGTTGACTAGTTTGTGGGAAGTTTTATTTTATTTTTTTTAACCTTGCTTACAATCCAACGGTTGTGACCACTTATGCAACTGGGCTGTGAACCTTGCAATTCTAGTTGCATATTTGTACGCGCAAGCTTGTCCATTTCTATCGCCATCACTAACACTAGCTTCAGCATTTCCTTGTAGGCCATTAGCTGACTTGTGTATTGGAGCGATGATTTGGGTATTTTAAGATGCTTGAAAACCTAAAATAAAGCAAAATGCGTGTCTGGTGTGCAAGAGCCAATTTGTTGGCTTGCAGTAGTCGAGGAGTTGCCGTAGGTCGTAAGCCATCTGGAGGTTGTGGCAATGGAGGCTTGTGGTAGATCAGACGTCTTCCCAGGCAGGGCGCGCGGTCTTCTCGATCACAGGGCAATCTTCAGAGGCAATCGTCTTCGACTCCTCTCTCTTCAAGACGGTGTCACGGTACCAAATGTTAGATTTCAGCTAATTTCTAAACTGTTCGGACAGACTCTGCGTTGTGTATTTTCAGTCGTAGTACTAATTCTTGAAGTCGAAATCAAAGCAACTTGACAGGTTGGATCAGAGGGTTGAATAGATGGTTTATTCCAGGATGTAATACAGCGAGATACAGACTTGGGTTGAATAATCTATAGTGGACCCGGTGGTCGATGACTTGTTCCTTGGCTGTCGAACCCTCTTCTCGTCAAACCAAAGGGTTGGGGCGAGTATAATACAAAAAGGGGATATATGAATAACACGAAAACAGACTCACTCTCAGCACTGATAAGGCATCTGGCCCTGGCCATGTCCCGGAGGACCAGGGGCCCGTTTCAGAAAGCAGGTTTAGTGAAAACTCTGAGTTAGTTAACCCTGAGATGAGGGAAACTCTGGTTTTTCAGTTTCACAAAGCCAGTTCAGCTTTACTGAGTCAGTTGACAGTTACCCTGGCAACATACTCCGTGAACCTACCCTGCTCGCTGGCAGGGTTTCTTCAACTAACCCCGAGTTTCTCCTGCTCTTAAGTTAAAGCCTGCAGACTGAAGGCAGTGGCAGACATGGTGTGTCCTTTTATTGAAGAGCCAGTTGATGTCGAGGCGCAGATACTTGGATGTTTTATCATTCCCTGATGAGTAGCTACCTGTTTGAGCGTTTCCGTTTCTCTGCATCATCAATAATTTATATAAACAATATTCTCAGCCCTCACATCACTCACATGACACATCGTGGACACGCTCAGTTCCGAGCAAATTCTTTGTATTTCACTTCGTTTTTTTGCCAACGGCAGTTTTTTGTATAACGTCGGTGATGCAGAGCATGTGTCCAAGGAAACTGTCTGTCGGGCTGTCCGAAATGTGACACTTGCACTGAAAGTCACAGACCCACCAGACTTCTCAAAGAAGAGTTCCACAGAATTGCAGGTATCAGTCTAAGCAGTAATTCATTTATGTCATAAAGCTTTGAGACTTGAAGCACTAATCAGTCAATTTGATATATTTTAGGGTTTCCAGGTGTGATTGGCTGCATAGATGGCACTCGCATTCCTATCATAGCTCCTTCAATAAATGAAGGAGATTATGCGAATAGGAAATCTGTCCACAGCATTAATGTACAGGTAGGCCTAAATAGTAGCCTTTAACATTCCAAATGAAATATGCTTCACTATACAGCTAATTACTGTTCTCCACTGTGAAGATCATATGTGACGCAGCCCACATGATAAATAATGTGGAAGCGAAGTGGCCTGGGTCTGTGTATGACTCACGAATGTTTCGTGAGTCTACACTGAGTGCCAGATTTGCCCGTGGTGAGTTTATATATATATATAGTTTATATATCCAGTATATAGTTATATCCTATGATCAATATTTTGATTCCTCCTATTACAACTGAAACAATAAAGTGTATCTTGTATTACCATAGGAGAGTTTGATGGTTATCTACTCGGAGACAGAGGGTACCCCTGCCAGCGCTATCTGCTGACCCCTTAACCTGACCCTGACCCTTGCCCACAGCAACACTACAACTTGGCTCACTGCAGGACACGAGCCAGAGTGGAGATGACCATCGGCATACTCAAGGCCCAGTTCCAGTGCCTTCGTAGGCTCAGGGTCACCCCGGAAAGGGCTTGTGACATTATAGTGGCAAAGGCATTTAGGTGTTGCTTTCATATAGACAATTTTAAATACTGGCAGTGTTGGGATTTTTCTTTGTTTAGCAGATTTCCCTAATTACTTAAATATATCTATCACATGTTGAATGCAGCCACTAAATGCTGTTTAATGAGGGCAGGCTAAACAACATCACAATTGCTTGTACTTAAATTATACCTTATCTGTTTGAACTACATTTTTATATTTCATTTTTAGTTGCAGCCAAGTCCGTTTGGGGCCTGTTGGGTTGCACCTGTGCACACAAACACACATATGGAATATAATTGTTGAATAAGTGGAACATTCAAGAGAAAACATTTTCTTTTTCTCACATACTCTGACTCGGTCAGCTATTTTTTTTCCACGCGAGCTCCCGCTTTTTGGCTGCTGCCATAGTATTGCTTTTTAGTAAAAAGATATGCTCACTTTCTGCATATGCAGTCATTAAGATTTGCAACTCCGCTGGGGAGAAGTAGGAGGATCGAGGCTTGTTAGTACTTGTTGCCATGGTGAATCATGTTATCTGTGTTCCATTGATGAGGGCTTTTTATATCCTCATGCACGAGCTTCACTCAGAGTTACCTTGACTCAGAGTTGATTGAACTAAGCGTTATCACCTGTTCTGAAACCGAAAATTCAGAGTTTTACAGCTCAGAGTTGGTCAACCTAGAGTTAAGGTTTTAACTTAGAGTTTGTTGAACCTGCTTTCTGAAACGGGCCCCAGGTCGGTTCAACCTTGTTGAGACGTAACAATGGCAGAACACCCCGTCAGTATGAGAGGCCCTGGCTTGTCCCTAGACTAGAAATGTGAACAGAGAGACACTAAAATACACCAACATTCTACACTGCCTATCAAAAGAGACTTCTAAAACATATCTGCTAGAACAGTTCCTATACTTTTTGTATAATTTGGTCATGCTGCAAATTTACTTTTTGTAGTTGCTCCATATTTTGTTCTTTGACAGCCTCACCTGCTAGAAAAGTCTATTCAAATCGGCTAAATATAATGAACTAAATTAATAGCCATGAAATGTTGTCACTCATACTAATGGCAAATACACTCTTTCAGTTGGTGGTTCAACACTGATGTCTCTCTAGGCTTGAGGGAGAGCTCACAAGTAAATTACACGAATGTCCTGGAGCAATTGGGAATGCACTTTTATTTAGTCTACCTGACCAGGGACATCTTTGAACTATAGGTCACCTAACCCAAACTTTTCACTCTTGTTAGGTTGTTCTTTTCTCTTGTTTTAACCCGAAAGGGCTGAAATATCAACATTTCAGGTATTCTGTTTGGATAATGTGCAAAACTTGTGGCTTCACTAATAAAAAAAATTAACGAATGTATTTTTCTTAATGTGGTTAAACTATTTAAAGATTTGTATGCAAAATATTTCTGCTCAATTTGTGGTCAATGAAACTCTGACATTTTTTAATTAGATAAAACACAACTATGGGTTAAAGGTATTTGCTTTGGGCATCTTTTGATATTTTTAGAATCTAGCTCCATTGCCGTTAGAAATGGTGTCTCCCAGTACTGCAAAGTGCTTCCACAAGTTTAAAAAAGTGTGCAGAAAAGGAACTGCCAACTAAATCTATTTAATATGGGTAGAAAGTTTCCATGGAAGCTCTTGGCTGCTGGTTCCCAACACAGCTCCACTGTTAGCCTGTGACCTTGCGTTTAACTTTTTTCGACTTTTGGTGACTTTCACAAAAGAGAAATGAACTAGTTAATACAATAAACAAGACATTTCATGGTACCATTTTGAACTGTTTGTGGATATTGCATTAAATCCATATGCTTGAAACTTTTCAACAATGCATATCAACGAAACAATGGAATGAAATAAATAGTTCAAGCAATTTGTGGGACTTGGCTGCTTTTACATTATTACTCATTTTGGGGGTTATTTCAGTCTCTCCAACCTGCAGGTCGTGCGAAGAATCATGGGAATATTCTATAAATGTCTTGATATCATCTTTCGTCTCAACACTTCTGCTGCAGCCGCTGTTGAAGCGTATGAGTCCTTTGAGACCCCCTTTGATAAAAGGGGTTCGAACAAGGTGAAGGACACCTTGTTCGTCCTCCTAAGCCACCGGGAAGATATTTACATGCTTCTGATTGACTAATGAATTGATTCAGCTATTCCCCCAGAAGTCTGGGGTCAAAAAGGAGACGGCACCAGCCCCGTTGAAAAAAATAGAATACCACCCAACACACTCAGGAGATAAATGATATTTAAATTATTATGACCATGAAGTCTTTATTTGCATGGGTTTACATTTCGTTCTGTGTAGCATGGAAAAATCGGAGAAACACTCCCATTCAGAATGCATTGGTTTACATTTCGTTCTTTGGAAAACGGTTATTTTTATTTATTTATTTATTTTCAGTTTTTGAGGAGGTGCTTCAAAGATGCTAATTTTTCTACAATAATCCAAAATCCAATGGAAAAACCCATTGGCTTTTTGTCAAGGGAACCCAGGTCGACGCTAACTTCCGGGTTGGCCAACATACGTCATCCCTCCACCAATCTACTGTAAAAACAAATGTTCAAGTTTAATGATAATGCATGAATTTATTCTTTATTCTGCCATAGTATTTATTTAGGGGGGGGGGGGGGGGGGTGGGGGATCCAGATCTCGGGCAACAGCGCAGGGTTGCCAGGTCCTGCAAAAAACGTGCTGCCCACATACCGTTCAAAATCCACCCAAAATGTCCTAGAAGCATCCCAAATAAAAAATGATATTATTGGCCATTTTGGCCAACGTTTTGAAAGTAATAATATTTGAGGGAATATTTTTTTGTTGTTTTAGCAGCGAAATGCACCGTGTGCGTGTGTGTGTGTGTGTGTGTGTGTCTGTGTCTGTGTGTGTGTCTGTGCGTGCGTGTGCGTGTGTGTGCTTGTGTGTGTGTGTGTGTGCGTGCGTGCGTGTGTGTGTATAACACGCTATTTTATGTTGAAATGCGACGTAATCCAGTGTTCACGAAACGTACACTGTCAAGGTATGCTTTTGGCGACTGGGTTGGCTCTCAGATATACGTGTTTCTAACAAGATGATATCCTTAAAAGTTACATAAAGTAACAGTTTAATAACACAAACGCAGGAAGCACGTGAGCTGCTAGTTTAGCGAAAGCAGCGTCCCTAACAACCTGACGTCGTTGAAACATGCGAGCGAGCCGATCAAATCCTAATAACTATAAAACTAAAGATCAGACACAATCACTGACTGAAGATTATGCAAGTAAAAAGTATATTTCTCACTAGAAATGTTATTAGAAACACGTTTAACGGTGAATCGGTCCTAAAATATTGCATTTCCCATTCAGATAATAAAGATTAATAAAGATCATACACATTCACTGACTGAAGATTATGTAAGGAAAATGTAAATTTCTCGCTAGAAATGTCATTAGAAACGCGTTTAATGGTGTATCTGTCCTAAAATATTGCATTTCCCATTCAGATAATAAAGATTAATATAGGCTACGCCGTGTTCCGGAGCCGCGGGGGATTCTGGGAATTGGGGTTGTCAGTTGACAAAAGGGGCTTTTGTTAACTTGTTTTGTTGTTAGGATTAAGTGGGGTTAATGGGTTCGGGATCTTATGTGGTTGTGTGTTGTTCTATTAACATTGTTCGTGTGTTCATTGTTGTCGACACCGTCACCGAGAGTGACGTGACCATCGTTTCGTGCAGCTGTTCCGTGTTGAAGTCTCGTTCAATAAAAACCAACTCTCGTTGTCGAGCGTGCCCCCCCCCTACAAACGTGTCTCCCCCCCCCTCAACAAACGTGTCCCCCCCCCCCCCCCCCCCCTTCAACTAACGTGTTCCCCCCCCCCCCCCCTCAACAAACGTGTCTCCCCCCCCCCCCCCCCCGGTCAACAACAGTCTACCTCCCCCCCCCCCCCGCCCTAAACAATCGTGTCCACAATTTGCCGCGAAAGCCGTGAAACCCAAACCCCGAAACCCGCCTCCACAGCGGCACGCGTGGATACTGTAGGTATAACACGCTATTTTTTACGTTGAAATGCTACGTATCCAGTGTTCATGGAAACGTACACCGTCAACGTTTTTTCTTGGCGACTGGGTTGAAAATAAGTACCCTGTAGACTGTAAAAAATAAGTACCCTATAGACTGTATGAAATAAGTACCCTATAGAGTGTATACAATAAGTACACTACCTAGTCTGTAAAAAAAGTACCCTAGATAACTAATAAGATCCCTGAAAGCCTAGTACCCTCACCATATCGTTTATAAAGTAGCCTACCATTAGACTCTATACAATAGCTATCCTCCTGTATAATAGATCTATCTTATCTTTAGTCTCTTTCCAATACTATCCTAGCCAGGCATCCGCTACACATGACCTCCCCAAGGTGCCTGGCGGTATGGATCTGACCTGGGGACATAATGATCACTCAGCTGATAGAGAGAATCTGCATAAGAGCTTTGGGGAGAGTATAGCAGTGTGTAGAGGGTGTACAGGAGCGAGGGACACCATGATAGTTCTGCTTCATTAGATCTCCTCACTTCCAACCTCTCATGGATGAATATGAAAGGGCCTTCACCACAGAACGGCTTGTGATCCGTGTCCACCGCATGTAAGACTTTACTGCTCAAGATAAGGCCAAATATGTCGGGCCGTTTGGGCGTTTTTAGCACGAAGAGAGAAAAGGGAAAAGGAAAAAGCCGGGTCACCTCGCAGTGAGCAGACTTCTGCTGCTCTGCACGATCACAGGGGAACGGCGGCCTGAATGGGGGCTTTGTTTGCCCTGGGGACAGGGGGGTGGGGTGGTGGGGGGGTAGCCTGGATGCACAACACAGAGCGGGCATGTGGCCTGCACTAGCTGAGAGCGGAGCGGCCCTGAGACGGCTGTGGGTCCTGTGTTTTATCACCATGCAGATCAGGGAGGCACCAGTAGCAATGTGGTCCTGTGTGTAGGGCGTCCGGCTGGCATAGAGGCACAGCCGATTCAACGGGGGGAGCTACTGCCCCGGCCGATGGCTTAGAAAGCATGGAACCGTCGTGCAGAAACCTCCATGATTGGATAAGTCATTAGAATATGTAATTCTTCTCCTGAAGAATCCTCCCTCTTGCCCTCAGAAACACGTGAAATCCACAGTGGAACGACCAAATAGGAAAAACCAGAAGGCCGACCCTCCAGAAGGACACAGAGTTTTCGGTGCCTGCGAACAGCACCACATATAGGCCTGGAAGATGTACTACAGCGTTTTTAGAGCTAGATGCGTTTTTGCAATGATTCCATCATTACGGAGAAATTCCTGCCACAATGCCAAGGAAAGCGGGGGGGCAAAAAGATTGTTTTCGTAGGTGTGGACATGGCCTCAGTCTCACCTTTCTGATTCTGCTCGTCCGCTCATTCACACGTGCGGTGGGAACCACGACACTGGTTGCATGTGTGAACGTTAACAATGTTTGAATAAGGACGGCGCTGCAAAGATCGTGTCTCTGAGTGCCGACAGGGATCATCGCCAACTAGAAGTGTGAATGGAGCTTCACACAACGCCATGTTTCCAGGAGCGGTGGTTACCCCCGAAGACCAGACATTGCACAGAGATGCACTTCCTGCCCTGCTACTGGGAGACGGCGGGCTGTGATGAGGCCGGGACAATCTCTCGTCTGAAGAACTCAGAGGATAAGGTTATACAGATTAAAGGTTGGAATAGAAAGAGAATATACCTCAACCCTAAGATTCATAGGATGAATATCCAACAATGTACCTCAACCCTAAGATTCATAGGATAAATATACAACAATATACCTCAACCCTAGGATTAATAGGATAACTATTCCACAAATGGATAATATTGGCCGTTTTCATTGCTGATAGCTTTAACCTTTAAATTGCTACAGTCCACTGGTTAATGATGCTAGGGGGATAGCCCTAGCCCTAACCCAGTGTGATGTGTTGTAACTACAGGGTTAAATGGCTAATCAACATCACAACGTAAAAAAGGGTTCTCTCTAGCATAAACATACACATGAAAAGGTGTGCTGGCTCTAGCAGTTTGTTTAAGGAGGTGAGGCGGACGACCTTCACCTCATAGTGTTAAACGCTGTATCCCCTCTGAGAGCTGCATGCTACGTTGCACGCTGACATCACGGTTTATATTTTAAATGTGTTGCTTCGGTGAATCTATTTTTAGGCAGCAAAGTAAGGGTAGATAGAGGCGACTCTCAAGGGGGGAGTGTTCCCTCTCACTGCCTCCTAAGAGAGGTTAGAGGTCAGGCTAAAATGAATAATCCGGAAAGAAAAATGACTCCTCGTATCCTTCTATTATCCCTTGGTCAGCGTTCTCCATTTCACTCATGGTTTACTCGTTCTTCTCATCCTCCTCCTCCAACAGACATCAACTATATCGTTCCTTATCTACTCAGGCAAGGTTTGTATTAAACTTCTACTAATGGAAAAACCCATGATCTGGGTTAGATGGAGAACACAAGCTACACATTCATTTCAAATAGGGACCGCCGTTGAGCAAAGATGATTATTTACTCATTTGAGACTATCTATCCATCTATACATACATCTATTTAACACACACAAACACACACACACACACACACACACACACACACACACAGACAGACGCAAATGCATGCATGCATGTATTCAGAGACACACGCACACGCACACAGAAAAACGCACACACACACAAAGAGTAAGGATGGGGAGCTGGCCCAGTGACAGTGATTAAAGTGCAGATCATTTAAGACCCCTCCTGCCCGAGCGGGCCGGCTGCAGCCAAAGTAGGCTAAAGGCGGCTCACTACGAGGACGACCCTTTGTTGTCCGCCCAGAGTGATTAGGCGAGCGCCGCCGTCATCTTCACACTGACAAAAGGAGTTTCTGGCTGCTGATGGTGATTATGAATCACCACGTTAAGCTCTGGGCGGGGGACAGCGCTACGGACTGATCCGCTCCATTTATCGGAACTGTGTGCAGCCAACCCTTTTCTGTTGCACATCCCGTGAACTCATGTGAATCTCAGTGTGAATCATTCCTGGTTTTCCTCATTAAAGCAGGACCAGGTGGATCGGACCCAGGTGGATCTGTCAGGGTGTGGGTGTTTCCCTGTGTTTCCCTCCTGTGTTGATTACTGTTCCCTCCCCTAATGTGTCTCAGCTGTTCCTCGTTGTGTTTGTTATTTAAGCCCTCGTCTTTCCTTTGTTCCTTGTGGTTGCTTGTGGTTTGCTGTGGTTAGTTGTGGTTGTTCGTCCTGCGTGTTCCCTGGTCCCTGTTGTCTCCTGAGTTCCCTGAGTTCCCTGAGTTCCCTGAGTTCCTTGCCTTAGCCTTTAGGCATAAATAAAGTGCCGTTCTCCCTAAAGCGTCTGCGTCTGGGTCCTACCTGCCTGCCTGCACCCTCAACCCTAACAGGATCGGACCCAGGCACGGTTGTCCTCTACCGCTCCCAATTAGCGCGAGAGCACAATCCAATATCTGCTCGACTCCCCCACCGACCGACCCTCGTGGGCAGGGCAGGAGTGTCCCCTGACAGCCTCCCTGAAAACCTTCAGTGATCAGGGAATCTCACAATCAGGCTTATCTCCGCGATAGAAAAGGCTCCTTTACGCAATCATAGAGTCAAACGTATCCTCGCAACAAAAAAAAAATTAGAAGCCACCAACGCTGATTACAAAAACCCTGATCTCATTACTACCATGTAATTAGCTTCTTTTTTTTATATTTTTCCAGCAGCCCCCTTTCATGCCACAGTAGGATCACGTCATACAGACCCTCCACTGGGACCCCCTGATCGCCTTCCAGCTCAGAGCCCATCCGAAGCTCTGCCACTGGATTACCAAGAAATGGGCTAACGCTAAGGCTAAAGGCTCCTCGGGCCCCCACTACTCCCCCCAACAAAGCAGCGGTAGACCACTGATTCCCACACTGTAAAAGCAGAGTTTCTCACGCTGGCTGGAATCCGACATCGTGTTGCGTCGTCGTGTGTCTTAAGAGAGCAGTTTGGGTTGTAAATACAGGAAAGGAGCAATAGATGTGTTCATTCTCGGTGACCCATTTATGTCCTTTTGGTTGTATCCACTATGTACATACGAATGTAGGGACTAGGACCATGTCATATGTTTGTGCTATGTATAAGGGGGCCTGTTCATATGATGGTGGCTAGTGGTATCATTATATAGATAGAAAACACAGCAATGCTGTCATACTTTAAGTTACTACAAAACCTTGACCTAAGAAACACTGCCTGATGAAACCATCAACCTAATATATATTTATAAAGTTGTAAATGTAACAAAACAGAAGTACCATGCAATAGAGGCAAGAAAACGTGCCACGGTAGAGAATGATTGCGATTTCCATTATTAGTTTCAGTCCTTGAGGATTTATCGTTCTCATTAGTCTGGCAAGTTGATGGAACATAATCACTTATTTGGGCCGGATATGTGCGCTCACACACCACTTGTTTATACTGCCATAATAGCGCTGGAATCAGAAGCGTGTGTATGCATGCACAGTTGAATATAAGCGATCTTGCCTTTCTGCCAGAGTCAAGAATGCAATGAGAGGATTGGGTGAAAGGAGTTGAGATGCAAGTCTGCAGTTTGTACTATGCAGTGCACCTGGGTAATGATAGAATGAACAGTTGCCATGGATACGGGCTAATATAGCTTCCAAGAACGTGGAAATAACATCCCTCTTGCATGCCCAAAAGGAAGACAAATAAACAGCCATAATAGTTGGACATGCTAGGGTAATGCGTACATTAGCCTGTATCAGAACGTCATACACGTCGTAATCGACAATAATTCTAGTTTTGATTCACAGGATATGGAAAGTACCACAAATGTAATAAAAACACCCTATACGACCACGTGTGATTCCAACAGGCCTTCTCGGTGGACTAGATTCTCAACGTTTTGCTATAATCCTGGGTAATCCAGCAGTGGCGTAAGGCATCTTGATGGAGGGCTAATGCCTGTTCCATGATATCAGAGGAAGGTCAGTGTGGGAGACCGCTTCCTGAACCACAGCTGGATGGAAGTATATGTTTTATTCCAGAATAGACTGAGGAATATTTTTGAGAAACGGTTATAGACTGTTTTGACCTTATTCAATTTTGAGTGATTGACACATCCCTGACAAACATCTATTCTTTGTATTCAAATTGTACTCTGTACTTTGTAATTAATTTTGATTCTGCCTTCACACCTATACAATGCAGATAACTGCAATGATTCACTGACAAAAGCCTCTTGCAGCGGCTATCCTCTCTTCAAATTTCCAATGATAATTAAGATAATTGATTGTTCAAATAAATGAATGCAATTAGTCAGTCTGATAATGTCATTGCCATTATGACATTTTGTCAGTACATAATAGGGTGGTAATATCGTACACAATGAGGCCTTTTTTATGTTCTGTTATTAAAAACCTAAAGAAGTTGTCCTGAATCTAAATCAAAACTTTCCTAACATGCGCACAATAATGAAAATATCTTCTATGGTTTATATTGTTATGATTTTCTATAATCTCCATTCGATTATTGTAATTGTTTAAGGGCGATTTTCTCAAGGTTACATTTCGCACACCTGCTGAATTCATCAACTCATTACTCGTAATAGTTAAAGCCACATAATTATAAATACTGCCTCTATATGGCTAGAAATGTAGAGGGATTTTTGAAAACATACTGTCATTTTTAATGCCCAATCACATTGACACATACCATAGAGTCTCACTTAATCCACAAAGGAAATGTTTTGTTTACCGTAACATGCAAATTGGTGCATATTTAAAAACATAACAAATCATGTGAATAAATGAATAGTGGGATACATAAAATGACCAAAAAAAGCAATCAACAATTTTTGTTAATATGAATCTGCTAATATTTCATCTTAAAGAAGGAAAGGATTTTTTCACCTGTAATACCTACCTAAGATTGTTTCCAAAGAGCCTGAATCATAAAGTAGGCGTGTCAGGTCATTGTTACAATAGGTGTAGTGGCAGTGTGCATTGAAGATAACACACAAACAAACACACAATCATCAAAGGATCCTACTTCGAGAGAGTCTCAACATGCTGAGTGTAATATAAAACCAGTGGGTGCTATGTCCACTCCTCCAGCACACAGCCCAGACGAAATCCCAGCCAAGACATTCACCAGTTTTCTTAGAGACACAATAAGGGATTAGGTGTCCTCTGTTATTTGATACAACCACTACCGATCCATAATGCAGGACCCAGATGAGCACTACAGTATTGTTGGGGGTATTGAAGTGGTATTGAAAGGGAATAATAAACAACTCGTGCTAGTAAGCAATTGGCTTACCCTGTTTCCCTGTCCTTTTGAGAATCAAAGGCGTGTGTCATGGTAGGTGATAGGATGGGGGAGGTGAGCTTGTTTTGTAAACCCTTCTGAAGATCAGCACGGGGCAGTGTGCTGAAGCATCCACCACTAAAGGACGCTGCGCTGCCAAGGTTCTCCAGCTCGTTACCGCCCTAAACACTGACTCAGCGAGAGAGGGACTGAAGTTCACAACTCAGTTTACAGCATATGTAGATTTTTTGCTCAACAAGCAATCAACGTGGGGGTTGTTCAGGGACAAGTGCATTCAATTTGGATTCGATAACCCTTGCTTGGCATTACACCTTTAGTCGATTCCCTGAATGTCCGAACCTCGCTATTGTTCAGCAGCTCATGAATAATTCAACAGATCTCCGTTAATCCATTATTCAAAGAGCAACTTGGATTTTAAAGGGAGCTTCTGCGACAGGCAACAGGTTAATTAGACTAAAATACACGTCAGCGCACCAAATCCAGAACCTCAATTTCCTCAGGCATCAAAGGATAATGAATGAGCCCAAGATGGAAATATGCTTTTATTAGGCCTCTTAATTCCGAAAGGAATACTAGGACTCTATCCACCTTCATGTAATAATATCCTCAATTATCAATTCTGTTTTGGGAGTGAAGAAAAACGCCACTTGATCCCATCTTCAGTCAGATACATTCCAACAAACAACCTCTAAATAACCAATTCATCAATTCGCGAGACTCAGGCTGACCAACAACAGAGTGTCCTCCTGTCACTCACACAAACCCTGGGCCCCTGGGCTGGCAGGGGGCCATCCAGTAGGGGCCCTAGGGTGGCTCCTTAATGACCACGCTTCTGTTTGCCATCCTGGTCAATTATAGAAGACAGTTCCCCTGCTGTCTGTAAGGAAACACAGGATTTATTATTTATTATTATTTTATTATTTATTTAAAGACGTAATTACTCAATCATTTGTAGAAATGGGGTTATAGAGATGGAAATAATTAGTGATGTGTCGTAAGGAACTAGAAATGTCAAGTTCCCTTCGCCAAGGGAACCTAAGGAATTATAAAATATGCCTTGCATTGGGACTTTTGTGGAGCAGGCTCTGAACTGAACATCTACAGTAAGGGGAGATGTCACCTGGGATCTTTGTATCCTAAATGTGTAGTAAAAGTCATTTGAGGATTTTCTTGGTTTTAAAGCACTAATGGGAACACGATCTTGATAGAAGTGAAAAAAGGCCTGATTGCCTTGAAGTCCCCACTGCCATTGCCAAGTATTAGTACCATGTCTTATGTATTGGCAGTGAACAGTTAATGCTCAAAAATATAAATATATTTTTAAAGTAGTAGGTCTATTTACAATACTTATTACAAAATATGGGTCTTTTAAGAATAGGGATGGGGGGGGGGGGGCTGGCCACTTGGATGACTGACATTTGCGTGTGTCATCACTGTGGCTGCATGGACCTGATCCGATCTGATGTGCGTCCCGAGAGACGCCGTACCTGCCTTGTGTGACCACAGCTAAAAATAGCAGGGCGGGACGGCAGCGCAGCGTCAGCGCTATTAGCACCGTCAGCACCGTCAGCACTATTAGCACCGTTAGCAATGCGGGCGCCACCTCAGCATCCTCCTGCAACGCTGACCTCCCATTGATCACCGGCATTAAGTCAGGCCGATCCATGCTCCTTGAATTTCAATGAGCCAATTCACGCCACTTCAGGAACCACATCGGGAGATGCAAGCGGCATTTGCGTTTCCGATGGGATTCACGACAACACTCCTGCACTGTAGCGGATGCCTAATGAGTTCATTAGTGTTATGTGTGACACCTGTGGTTATGCTACATGAAGCCTCTGTGAAAAGGTTTTTTTTGGAAGGTCGAGGGGCAGCACTGCTGCTGCTGACACAAACCCTCCAGGCTCCCCTTCCTGCTGCCATATGGATCCCTCTCTCCATCTCCTCCCTCTTGACGTTCTCCTTCTCTTTCTCTCTATCTAGTGCACCCAGTTTGGAGTTGGTTAGGAACGTGCCAGTGAGCGTTTTAGTCTTATCACGCGAACGTATACTCTGTGTTCACAAGCTCAGAGTAATGGAGGGAAATACAACATTTCTAGAGCAAACATGCTCCGCTTTGGGGTGTTGTGTCCTGGGGGAAACACGACAGGGTTATTTCACTCTGGGTTCCTCCATAGACCCGATAGAGTCAGAGACTGCTTCCCATGCAGCCTGGGTGACCCAGGGGATAAACCTGAGGTCACGGTTCCCATAACACAGAGGCCCCGAGGAGCATCTCAAATGGGAATGGAAAAAACCGCTGACATTTTAATCTGAGAGCTCTTTTTACTCTCACTCCAAAGAGATCGTTCAGCACACACGCATACTATCCCTCAAGCAAACACCAAACATATGTTGGATAAAACTGATAAAGCCCATCAAGTCTCCAATTAAAACAAGAGAGAAGCAGAGGCTTTGAACCAAAGGACGGCATGCCCTGTAACAGGTACGATGCGCTCACCAGTGGCAGTGTGCCAGTAAGGCAGCATTAGACACACACAGTCCCGGGGCGGCGTCCCCCCTCCCAAGACCCCCTACTGGGAGATAATAAAGGCAGCCGGTAGAGTGGAGGACAGGAGAGGAGACTAAGGATGTTATTGTCTGTCGTAGCCAAACAAACGGCCTCCTGGAACGCCTGTTCTATCAGGCACAGAGACTCTTGCTACAGGCCTGCTTCTCTCACTGTACGGGGTTGAAGGCCTGTGTATATGTGCGAGTGTCTGTGTGTGTGTCGGTGTCTGTGTATGTGTGGGTGTGTGTGTGTGTGTGCGTGTGTGCATGCATGCGTTTTTAATGGGCAGTGTCTGGCCGAGTATTGAATATGTGAAAAATAACCACATTAAGCTATGTTTGAATCTAATTTATTCAAGAAATAAAGCCATTCTAAAACACCCAGATGAAACTAATGCAATTCCACCCGTTGGTGGAACGTCTCGCACGGAAACCAGCAGGCAAAAGGTCCCTTTGATTAGAAAGGAAATTATATGATTAATCAAAATCCCCTGGCAGTTGATTACAATTACGGCGAACACACTCCAAGCACGGAGTTCATTCATTGGACATGATTAATGAAAGTCCATTCCAAACAAAGATGATGCGAATCCCGGTTAGTTCCTTACACATTCTGGGCTGATTGTGTGCTTTCGCTAGCAGGACTTTTTGTGCTTTCGTGTGTGTGTGTGTGTGTATTCGTCGTTTTGGCTCTCTCGACGCTCATCTCCTCTGACCGTTACGCTGACACACACAAAGGGAGAAGGAGACTGATTGCATGACTGAATTGCTGTGGGTGCAATCTTTAGGACCAGCCAGAAACGCAACAATGAGAGCCATCTAATGACATATCACTATGGAAGCCTTTATTGTTGTTCCATAATAAAATGAGCTTGTTCACCTACAGGATTAAATAGAGTCATATGCGCACCTCACACACGCACGCACACACACACACACACACACACACACACACACACACACACACACACACACACACACACACACAAACACATTTAGACTTGCACAAAATATAAATATTCAGGTATATTCAAGGGATGGGGAAGGTTTGATCTACCCTCAACCCCACTCATATTGCAGCCACACAGCACGCATGCACATGCATGCACGCACGCACATCCGCACGCGCACACACACACACACACACACACACACACACACACACACACACACACACACACACACACACACACACACACACACACACACACACACACACACACACACACACACACACACACACACACACACACACACACCTCTGTACATAAGAGGATTGCAGAGCTGTGAGTCATGATACACCTGAGAATAATGCTTTGTCAGTGTTTTCAACTCTGAGATGAAAGAAAATTCTCTCCACACAGCTCAAGTGTCCTTCTGCACAGCCACAGACACATCTGTAGAGTAACCAGAGGGATTTGTCTTTCCCTTAAATACACACAAACACACACATAAACCCACACACAAACACACACACAAAGCAGATGGCTGGCTGGAAAATAATCGGTATATATATATAGACATTTAAATATATATATATGTAAAGCCCTTCAGGCTTTTAACACGAGACACTCGTTTCACTGCCAAATCCCTCAAATAAAAGCATTACGAGGTTCCATCCATGCCCTGCGATGACAGCGTCTTATTGTTCACCCCATCACCCTCAACCGCAATTAAATACTGTTGCACCCTTGAGTTGAAAAAGCAGGTTACAAAAGTCCCTGAAAAGCAAGCATGTGCACTCGCTATACGTGTGACACGACATGGACACAACATGGAATCGCTGCTCATTTGCGATAGCAGACGACTATATGATTATGTTTAGACTACATAAATACACCTTCACAATGACGAACAACCGACTTTGGGGACTCTGTAGGCTAGAAAAAGCTGATGACCGTCCTGATTGAGAGACCCCGACAGAGGAGGAGACCGGTGAGGAGAAACAAACACAGGACGCCGGTGAGGCAGCAGGGCGGACCAAAAGGGTGATAGAAACGGTAATAAGAGTGGAGCAGCCAGGAGGACCATTAGGCTGAGGAACCCTGCGGTCCTGCAGAACAAAGGAAGAAGGAGCGCGTAATAAGGTGGAAAGAGACGGCCTGTGGAGCAGGCAGGGAGGCCTTTCTGAGTGGGAGGATGAGGGAAGAAAGAGGGACTCGAGTGATGGGGAATGAGGAGGCAGATGGAAGATAAAAGCAGAGGAGGCTTTTGGGAGGCTTTGGTCCTTTTAGCATCACACTGTAAAATATAGTATGGCACATACCATTACAGTATGACACTGTAAAATATAGTATGACACATTACACATTACATTATAGTATTACACTGTATATTATAGAATGAAGCTGTGCATTATAGTATGACTCTGTACATTATAGTATGACGCTGTACATTATAGTATGCAAATGATGTCCCTAATAAGTCATTCTGTATGAGTGTGTCATTTTGCCACCATGACAACCACATTTCTAGTTTGTGATTAATAAAGTAACAATGTAATTGAACAACACCTCATCAATTTAAACACATTTATGTGGATGAAAGTTAGCTAAATGTACAAAGGCCACAAGGGATAATCTCCATCCTGAATAATGTCTGCATTTGAATGCAGCTCAAAAATGTGTTATTTTGCTTCATTTTGATTCATTTGAATAAATATCCTCTACCTATGAAAATTGCCATGTTTACTGATTCGTTGTTTTCCCGTAATGCTACCCGTGGCGATGCCCTGGGGCTGTGGCGAGGCGCGTCAGCTATTAGGATTCCACCGGAGCGTATGAACATTACCAACAAGCTGTGCAATGTGTTTATACAGGCCTGCAGGCTCCTTTCCTCTTTACAGTCAACCCCAAGCCCACTGAGGGACATGGCCTATTGACGGCATATAGGGTATAGAGTAGGCTCACAAATCAGGCTTTAGTCGAATATCTGACCGTCTGAAAGCAGAGAAACCTCCATCTGAGTAAACAAACGTAGCATTTAAATTCCTTTCGCATATTTCATATTTGTTTCGACTGATGGTGCTGATGGAGGCGGGGATCGTCAGCGCTTAATTGGGGAACAGGAACTCAGCCAGACGGAGTCAACTGTGAAAAAAGGGTCTTTGAAGTTTTCAAATCAGCACTTTAGCTGGCAACTATTGAAATACTCATATTCAAATCCCCTTCTGTCTTCATCCACTGCAATATTGTGGTAACGAAACAGGGAAGAACTTGCTGTTTCTGGTTTCCGGCCCAGGCGCTGTGCAGACTCCCTCAAGAAGTTCTGCTAGAACAAAGTAGGACTTCTGGACCAGAAGTTCTGCCATAACATAGCAGGACTGTTGGATCCGAAGTTCTGCTATTAAAAAGCAGGAATGCTTGATCAGATATAAGGTATAGGGGGATCACTGGTGCTGCCTCACCGGCGTCATTGTGAGGTTTTGGGGGGGGGGGGGGGGGGGGGGGTGGGAGAGCTGGGGGAGGTGCGTAAGTAAGTATTCATGGCCACAGCTGGAGCGTAACCCCCGTGGCCCTCTCAGTTTCCCTCCGTCACCCACCACACAATGGAGGGCCGGGCAGACGGCTCTCCACACCCTGAGAGGCTGCTTGCCGGCCAGACAACCAGCATTTCTCACGCACACGCACACGGCGGAGAGAGGGTGGAGGATGGGGGGATGGAAACAGGACATTTGCCGACACGCGCCGTGTTAAGAAGAAAAAATGCCAAATTCAGCATTGCGCCGTCCCAGTGCTTACTAGCAATGCTTGGAAAGTGATGGGCTGTTCAAAGATGATTCATCACCACCCCCCCTTTCTCTCTGTCCCTCTCGCTTGCACTTTCCGTTCCAAAATAATTCAAGCTAGGAATGGACTGGAAATGATTCCGATCTGGCAGGGATAATTCACAGCGATGTAGTTAATATTACTCACTCGACATCTCTTCTTTAGGAGCCAAACTTAATTTTAGCTGTCGCTGCAAGATAAAAAATGTCTTAACACGTCTCGATAAAATGCTTAATCTTTGCATTTCAATAAGCCACGTCAAAAACGAGGCACCTACACACGATTCCTCACAATAATCACGAAACATTTGAAATAGATCAATGGTTATGGCCTGTCGGTCGGTTGCATTTGTGCACATCCAAAAAATCTATTTGGGGTCCACAAACAGCTGTGGTCAGTACAGTAGTATAGTGTCCATGTCTAGCCTGTGATACTGTCACCCTCGTAACAGGCTAGGACAGCTCAGTCACGGCCCTCTGCACACACAGAGAACGCCAGTGATCACAGCGAGCGACGCCCTCCTGAGATTAGGTTTCATCAATCATTCATGTCTAGCACACATTTTATAATCTTTCATAAGCAGGGCAGCAACAAGGTGGACGGTGGGAGAGAGAGTGTCTGAGGGCGCACCCTTCTTCAGCTCCGATAAATGATGAGCGAAAAAGCAGCAGGCAAGGAAAAGTGCTGTAGAGGGCTTACCCTTCAAACAGGCCCTGCGAGGGGCATGCTAAGAGAGAGAGAGGGCCCGAGACTGAAAAAGAGAGAGAGGAGAAAGACAGGCAGACAGGCAGGTAAGCTGATAGAGAGACAGACATGCAGAGATGCTGGAGTCTGTACTTTCAACAAAAAGGAAAATAAAATAGAGCCCTCGTACATACTGTCACCCCAATTTAAATGTTAATTTAAACTATGGGCTTGTATAACAAGCAACCAAAAAAGGGGTCTAAATAGCCAGACTAGAACGGGAAATGTGAGTGCAGCAGACAAAGAGAAGGATACACGCAGGGGTGGGTGCGGCCTTAGTCACCTCAGCATTCATCCAATGGCAGACAAGGGGAATAAATTACTTCCCAGTGTGCAAACGCAGCTCTTAGGAACAAATGCCTGGCTCTTTGGCCAGGCCCTTTCTCCAATGGCAGAGTGGGAGAGGGGGGGGAGGTGGGGAGCATTTCCCTCGGAGAAATAAAGAGATTGCACATATTGGCAGAGTAACTAGGAAGTCACCGTAGCAACGTCTCAGCCAACATAACGAGGCGCACACAAAGCCTGCGGCCCACCTGACCCACGCTGGGTTATGTACAGAGGACAGTGTCCTCAGAGCCACCTGGGAGACAGCACTTCCCCCCCCCCCCCCACACACTCACACACACAATGGGTTGGATTACACGTCCAAATGTCAGTAGGGATGGGAGAATACATGTCAACATAAGGTGATGAAGCCCCTGGGACCTGGCACTACCGCGGCTCATCAATAATGGATATGATAGAAAACCAATGACGATAATGTTTGGGGGTTTTCGCTTCTGGAGTCAAACACACACTATTGATTTTTTCCTACGCGTGGCTGGCCTACGCTTTGAGTGCATCCTGCCTTTGTGGATACTTGCATACAGAATTCACTGGGAGCGGAGGCCGGTCTGAAACAAGGACAAAGTCAAGTCCAAATGTGGTCATGGATCAGCATGATACCACGACTACTACTACTACTACTACTACTACTACTACTACTACTACTACTACTACTATTGAGGCCTATCATCCCATCAGGGGTCCTGAGCTGAGGCCTGGAGCCATAGACCCATTGAGCCCCGGCAATCATGAACGAGCGGGCACCAGTCCAACCCAGAGAAGCATGAGGGCTGCCTCCGCTGTGACCGATTATTTCCGCTAAAATATGGTTTAATAGGAGTAAGGCAGACGATGTCGGCCTTTGGGTGATTCCAAATTAGAAACAATTAAAGCGGATCACCGGTGGAATGGACACAGGTCTTGTGGGGATGACAGAAGAGGAATCTCAAAGCCAAGTGATGGAGGAGCAGAGCTCAACGCAGAGGAAAGAGGAGAGACAGAAGGAGACAGAGAACCAATGACCCAGTTACACTTCTGCCTGCTCAAGACCCCGGTCTAGGTGTCCTGGAATCCTGCAATAACCTGGTGGCCTGGAGGCGGAGGTAAAATGTGCTGCGATATAAAAACAATCATGGTCTCTCAGTCTCTGGCAGCCGGTAGCAGAGGAGTAGCTGCCTTTTGAGTTGGAGGAGCCTTGTGTTTTCTACCCAGTGTATCGCGAGAGCCAAGAATGCCACAGGGTCACGGCAACACCAGAGCATTACGCTACATCCACACCACCCCTGACACCCCCACCCTCCGCTGACGTCACACCCCAAAAGCACAGGACACGGCTGCAAACACAGCACACCTACTGGCTGAATACACACGCGTGCACGCACACACACACACACACACACACACACACACACACACACACACACACACACACACACACACACACACACACACACACACACACACACACACACACACACACACACACACACACACACACACACACACACACACACACCACTCTTTACCAATCCATAGACTGGGAGGAACAAACAACAAACAATGCAATTCAAAATGACAGCAGAAATACAGGTGTGCTGAAAGAAATAGGCCATCTCTTGATGCATCTTCTACATGTTGCTAACTTGAAAGAGACGCATCTGAGGATTACTGCAGCTACAGGTGAACACCGTATCCAGCCACTTGAAAGCAGAGAAGAAGACTGCATCATTTTGACAGGGGCCATCAGTAAGCTTTGATTAAACAGGGCCTAACATAAACAGACAAGTCGCACTGAGTGAACAGGGCCTTGTGTTTACTATGCATGTATGAATTGATATATTCAGAGTACCTACGAGGAAAGCTGTTATGGAGATGTGTGTAAGCCTACATAGGGTTGTCCCGTTATATCCTAGTGTGTTTTCGCATTAAAGCAATAGGATTGTCATAGGAAGTGCCTTATATCAATCTTTAACCCTGTGGTAATATATATATATATATATATATATATATAAATATATATATATATATATATAGTATGGAGTAATATTAACAATATTAAGAATGAACAATATTAATGCCTAGATCTTTCGCCTTGTATTTTAAGTGTTTTACAAAAGAAACGTTAAATATACCGTCTTACTTTTGCAGAAATATTAAATAGCTTTTATTATTCTTATTATTTTATTATTACCTTTAACATTATTTTATCATATGTCTCCTTCCATGTGTGTCCCAAATCCATGTATACTATCTCAAGCTAAATATAATGTGGCATAGCCTGCATGTGGAGGCATCAACTAAATCTCATCTTTGATCAGCTAAGGAATAAGGTTGGTTTGTTCTCCTCTGTCTCCTTCACACGAGCAGTCAACCCAGTCCCATAGCTCTATACAATAAGCGTAGCCTTCAACTGAACATCGTGCTGGTTCATTTGGGCTAAAAAATGCGTTATTCTGTATGGACAACAGATGAACCAGCTCCCTGATAAAGAGCCGCAGGACCAGCAGACTCTTGCTCGTCCCTTCGCTAAACCCTTCTGCACGCTCCCTGCAGCCAGGTCAGTACAATCGCAATAAATAGCGTACGAAGAACAGGTGACTCACCTGAATGGTACACGTATATTCCGTATCATCCAAGAGTCTGACGGTGCAGTTGTATTCTCGTTCAAGATTCCTGATGCTGCCACTCATAAATCGGCTCAACATCTTCTCAGAAAATTGCTGGTCGGCGTTCTAGGACCAGAACAATCCACTAAACACTGCATAAATGATGTCACATTGGCCACATTCTTCGGTCACGTAAACGAGCCCCAGCTACCGATACAACCGCCGACGTGTGATGCATCTTTGTCCCATCAAGTGTGCCAATGCGAGGCTCGAATCCTAGGACGTCCCCAGATCCGCGGCATCACCCCCACCGGCGCATCACAGCTCCGCTGTTCACCAATGCAACTTTAGCTTGAGGGCGGGGCCTCTTGGTGATGGACGTCAAGAAGAACCAACTAGGGGGTGCCCTGCACTTCATTTACAACGTATATGTTTCCAATCCAGGCCCACATGTATTAAACCCGGGACAGAACGTTAATGGTTGACTGGGTTGTAGCCTGTTTTTATTATTTTCCTTCATGCACATCTCAGATGTATTGGAGTTTTTACTTACTTGTATACATGGCTTTTCCGCGAAACATGTAATCCAATAATTCAAAAATAATTTCAAAAATTAAATTGTGTGTACATCTGGTGTTCAGTAACACAGTAACTAACATAAACCAGCTTGTCCATTGATGACGCCTAGTTTATTACAATATGATAGCTCTCTACGAAAAAGCAATGCAGCCCTTGGCATTCAAAGCCAGCCTAAAAGGGTCGCATTATCTTCTAAATGTAAATAAGCTGTACACAAAACAAATAATTACGCAGAATATAACAAATATTATGTATACATTTGTATTCGACTGCGTGAACGCTTACTTTCCACCAACTTGAAACGGCGCATCAGCTCTATGCTGCCATCTGTTGGTAAAGACTTGAATATATTGTATTTTTGTTCCACTAAATTCTTGTCTAATACTCTTGTACTATTATCGAGCATGAATTTTAAAAAAAACAACAACAATAAATATGCAAAAGATGGACCCATATGCCGTGACATTGTGAATCAATGCCGTGACCCGGATTCGAACCGGGGTTGCTGCGGCCACAACGCAGAGTACTAACCACTATACGATCACGGCGAGCTACCAGGGCCGTTACAGCACTGTACAGAAATAAGCTCAATGAACCTAGCACATAGGCAGGGCTACGTTCAGACGCAGCTGTGCATATACACATACAAAATTAAAGATGCAAAATCATGCACATTTACACACTAGACATGTTTTATGTTCTTATGTTTTGCATTGTTATGGTTGTAGCAATGTCCATGAGCCGAATCACAATAAGTGTAGTCTAGGCTACATTAGTGTAGGTTATAGCCTACCTGTACGGGATACATACTGTATACCAATAAAGGATCTTGATTCCTGAAATCTCTGAAACATTTGAATAATAAAACGGACCTCATCTTCATATACATACGCTAAAATCAATGTCCGTAGAACATCGATCTTGGAATACTGAAAGCAGAATTATCCGACTTAATTAACAATTGCAAATTCCAAACAGTCAAGTGAAAGCTATTTTTTCTTTCACCATATTGTAGTCTCAAGACTATGCAATTCAGACTGTTTAGTGTCTAATGTATTTATTTGCTCAGAAACGGCATATATAATACATAATATAATACACTTGTCAAAGTCCATGCACATCCCCAGCTAATGTCACACAAACAGACAGCTTTCCCCTCGTTCACATATCTTTCTTTACACGTTTATAAATATGATTATTTTCCACATATATTCCCCTATATACTAAGGAATGAAACTGAGATTGCCTCTAGCTGCACAAACTATAAAATTGACGGCAATAGAGAACGAAAGGTAGAAATTGCACGAGACAGACGTTTCTAGGTTATTGTTAAATTCCAGATAAATTATAACGAGAAGAAAGGAAAAAGCAAATCAAACTCCTTCCAAGCTAAAATGGAAACGACATTCGTATCATTCAACTCAGATCAACTGATAAAGAGCACATGCATTATAAATTACTTACTTCCATAACATAGAACAATACAACATAAATTAATGTTATTTAAAATCCATAAGATTCTCAAGGTAAACCTACAATGAAAACATGCATCTTAGGAGCAAGGGCTGACCTCTTATCTGACTCCCCAAATGGTGTGCCTCCCCACTATTAACAACACATTGTTAGAGACAGCTTAGACCGCTTTCAACCATTGTATTGGACCTGCGATGCTGCGATACTAGTTGTAAAAGAGCGACACTATCCTACAGAGGGTAATATTTCATTTCTCGCAGCTTGACCAACATGTTGCTATAATAGACCTTTATCACAGAGCCGTTACAGTAGGAGTGAACGTTTATCATAGGCACTGGCATGTCTCCGGACACATCATTAACTCAATGAACTACACTTGTTTTCACTCCTTCAACACCTCTGTGATAAAGGCCTTTAGCCCTTATTCATCGTTAGCGGCAGGCTTTTAGCACCAAAACCCATTCAACAAGGCTATTTCCAATGTTCATTTTCATCATTCTCTTCTGGCTCTTTGCTCCTTGCGGCTATAACCTCCGCTTTCCTGGTGAAAGGCCGACATTGGTAATCCAAAGTCTGTTGGACTGGGGACTTGCTGCTTGAAACGTTGTCCAAACTTCTTGTGGGTGCTGCGTCAAGCATCTTGGCGGCGCCCGTATGCTGCTTCTTGTATAGTCCCCATGACGCCACTAGGGGGCGCCCTATGTCCTTCTGTTGGCTCTCTTTGAGGCGCAACTTGCTGTCCACGTGTGTATAGTGTAGGTCTACGTTAATAACCAACGAGCCCTGTCAGAATAAATACAGAAAAAAACATTCACTTGATCAGAATCTCTTGTATAGACCACAAAGTGTGTGTGTGTGTGTGTGTGTGTGTGTGTGTGTGTGTGTGTGTGTGTGTGTGTGTGTGTGTGTGTGTGTGTGTGTGTGTGTGTGTGTGTGTGTGTGTGTGTGTGGGGTATGTTTTAATACCTGGAGCTTTTGAAGAGAGCAAAGCCTAAGGACGCAGTCCGGGCTACCAGTACCAGAGCTGATGTGTATCAGACTGTCGACCTCTGAACTACCTGGGCCGGAGAATATGTCCTCCAATGACTAAAGAGAATGATGAATTAAAGCAGTCTGTTAACATAAATAGGAGCACCATCCATATTCACTGTCAGCCAACTATATTATTACACATACATTAAAGATAAGAAGGTAAAAATCTTGCCTTACCAAAAAATGACAGTGTTCAATCTAAAGCGAGATCAGTAAATAGATAACAGTATTTTCCTACTTGTCATTGTGTCAAATTGTTTATACATATTTCATACACCCCAAGAGATGTACAAACAAACGTTACAATGTGTAGCTCGACATGAATACATACAGAGAGCATAAGGCCAGAGGTAACAGCTGGACGACTCACAGGTTTGCTGGAGAGGGTTACAGAGCAGTCCTGGGTTTTCGGGCCAGTGTTCTTCACCGTTCCAAAGACAACCAAGACATTGGAGAACAGCGCAGAGAAGCTGACCTCCACCTTCACGCCGCACGGAAAGGACAGCCGCGTCTTACCTGGTAGTGCTTTAGAGAGAAAGAAACAAGACAATTATATACAATTTATGTTTAATCTAACGGACACAATCGAGACGACAGTCTCTCGGTAATCCTGGCCGGTTATTCTAAGCAATATGTAGCACCCAAGTGGGTGCTACATATTGGTGGTGGTTAGTGAGGTCCCCCCTTCACTTTAGGCGTCTTTGAGTGTTATTAATTATTATTATTCTTCATGTTTAACCTCTGTTTTCCTTTTATTCCTAGTCTGTTTTACATAGTTTTGAATGATGACTATATGCTCTGTAAGGTGACCTTGGGTGTCTTGAAAGGCGCCTCTAAATTAAATGTATTATTATTATTATTATTATTGTCTAGTGGGATCCACACCAAATAGTTCTATGTAATGCAGCCTTATCTTCCATGGCGTCGGACGCGGAGATGTGACGTCACCCGGCATGTGACGACAAGTTTTAAAGAGGAAGCCCTTATTTTGAAAACGGGGGCAGTAAAGCCATTTCCACCCACAGAGCCGTACAGTCGACAACGTGCTACAGATTTCCTGTTTCATCTCAGCCTGAGCAATAAGCCGCTGTTGTGAAGAGAAGGGCCGACATCCCACACAAAACCACAACACTTCAAACGGTCTCATGCATCACACACGGGTTCAGGGTAACTAGCACAGTGAAAGGCCTAGTCCCCGTCCGATCCTTCTGACACACTCCGAGAACACGTCATTCAATCACCCAAAAAGTTCCATTCACTGAGGCCAATCTCCCAATTTGCCTTTGTGAAATGTTTAGTGCTATATGTTATACACTTTCTTTCAGTAGATTGGATTTAGAAAGTAAAACATTTTTTAACATCTTTTAAATAATAAATGAAAGAAGCCTCATTCCAGTACATTCCATCTGAATGAAAAGGGACACATCTAGATATCTCCACCAAGCTGCACGCCTCTTGTCACCTCAAAGCTATGCTGCAATGGGGCTTAGGTTACAGGAGCAGAGGAATAGAGGAGCAGGTCCATAGTGTACTAGCATACCATTGGCTTGTCTCCAACAGGTGTCCCGTAGGTGGAGCTCCCGGGTGTGGCCTGTGGTCCTGATGCGGTCTGTGAGGGAGCGGGGTTCCTTCAGGGTGTGTTTGATCTCCACAGCCTGCTTCCCAGTCACCAGGGGGTCCAGACCTAAATCTGGGAGATGAAACAAAAAGACAGAAGAAGGGAATTCATGAATGCTTGCCCCTTTTTAACCGAAAGACACAGCCTGAGTGAGGAGATGAATGTCGAGCCCTACACTAGCACTAGGATAGCCTTTTGAAATAACTTATATCTTGTGGCATTCAAAACTCACTTGAATCTCCTTAAAGAAACAAACATAATATAGTGCTAACTATCTTACAGTTGGTCTCCCTCTATCTGCCCACTATCTCTCCCTCTCTGCTTCTCTCTGACACCCACATACATCCACACACTTCTGTCACAAAGTTGTGCATTCATGGCGGCGGGGGCTGATTTGTGCGTAAGGCCAAGTGGGTGGAGAGCTGGCACCACAACCGACAGAGCAGCTGTCTGCAAGCCTCAGGTTACTTCCTGTTCTTCAGCCAATGGCGGGAACTTCCAAAGACAGAGGTTGTATCGTGCAAAGCAGTAGCAAATGGAAACGAGGCCAACACCAAAGAAGTAAATACACTGAATTTATCTGAAATAGTCAGGTGCTATGAATCTGAAGGAAAGAATCCCCAAAGAAAGTCGTCTAATTTAGCAGCAAATCAATCTAACCTCATCCTACTGTTTGGGATCAGTTATACATAGATATAAATCACTGGAGGTTAATGGCTAATAGCTCTAGCATTTAGGATACTTCTGCCAGGTGTTAACACAGTGCAGAGTACATACACACACAAAGCATTCACTAGTAAAATTAATTAAACTCAAATCTCACTCTGACCAAAGGGGTTGTCTACTTACTATACATCATCTCACCCTAGCCCACAGAAAACCCCCTAATGATTGTAGTGCAGCTGCTTTCTAAAGACAAACCACTTCACACAACGTCTCGCTATCTCCCTCTCATGCGACACTGCGGCTCATGTGGCCCAGAGCCAACGATTGAAGCAAGGCACTGACCTTCAGACACCTGCTCCAACACATGGGTGACCTTCCTGTTCTCCAGGATGTGCTTGTTCAGGTACTTGGTGAATATCCCAGTGCTTTTCCCTCCGTCCTGCACCTCAAAAGCCTCAGCGTCTTCACATCTGGCACAAGGAAAGAATAAGATCCATAAATAAGTAGTATGGGATGGAGGAGTCTGCATTGATGGATTGATGTTCATGTTTTTAATAATTCTACGTATGGCTTGGGAAGATGTTTGTTGTTTGGTTCCTACAGGATAGGTTGACTGATCCATACTGCACTACTATGATCTTTATTCATTATTTGGGGTACTTACGTGGCATACCCATATACGGTGTTCCCGCTAGGGCCCAAGGCCATGATTTCCGATGCAGCGCACGTTTTGTTGTACCTAAAAATAAACAAAAATGTAGCTTTTAGTTCAAAGAAAATCCTACTTGTCGATGAGGAAAAAATGCAACAGAGAAATCTATTTTTCCAGCCTACTTACCATTTTCTGCATGTGTCAAGTAGGACTACACTCAGAGCGGTTTGTTTCTCCTGCATTCTCAGCATGATCCTCTGAACACACACACAGTTGTCAGGCCGGTAAGGTTGCGGGGCATCCACTGCCACCAGGTAATTCCTCCCCGAGTGTTCATACCCATGGCCAGCATAGTAGAACAGTCCTGTTGCAAACAATAAGCTAACTCATCACCTTATGCTATTGTTGTACTATGAGGGCATTCTTCTTTAAACAATGACATGAGACATCATGACACATTCTTTACACATGCATCAAAAAGGCCTCAGCTCAATCAGTGTATATAAATTAAAGTCCATGAAATCCATACAACAATTTATAATATTATATATGATAAAAATAGAATAATATATAATTAAATAAGGATATAGATAGAACTTTTCACTACATTTGAAAGTCCAACTTACTTAAGAGAGTTTGTTTGCAATCATATTAACCAAACTTAACTAGGACAAATGGCCCGGGAAATAATGTTTAACCTGAGGAGATAAATATTAACTCATAGCCGCCCTATTCTGGCTTTCCTCAGCTCTCTAAAACAATAAACTATTTGAGGCCGTAAGATTAGTGGTAGCACTGGAGTAAGGGTTAGGCTTTGAGCTGGTCGTGTTTCGAGCCCCCCTACTTATATAGCATGAAGTAAACAGTGTACTTATGAGCACTGGAAACGACTGAATCATCTCCTCATTGTCAGGCAAAGACCAACATTTGTTTTCACCTCGGTAACCTGCCCACCCAGAAACATATTTAAACACAGATTAACCCCTTGTCCCAACCGTATGGCTATCACGACGCACACTGTTTGTCGGTATGACAACGCTCCCTATCATCAGACGCATCGGGTGGAGCTCAAACAACGACAACGAGGAGCTGTGAGTTCCACTCACCATACACTCCGCGGTCCAGCAGGTCCAGGAACTTGTCGATAGCAGCCTTCATGTCTTCCTTGGTCAGGTCTATGAGGGATACCACCCTGAAGCCCAGCTGCTGCAGCAGGTTCCCCAGCTCATGCACGTCCATGGTGGGGGCCAATAGGCCCGGGTGGTGGGCGTAGTTAAGGTTACCGATGAGCAGGGCCACTTTGTCCGTTGCTGACACAAAGAGCAAACCAGTGTTTGAGTGAAAGGGACAGGAAGGAATAATGATAGCTAACTAAAGTGTATTTCATCTTGTATTCCATAGGATTTTACCTGTGGGTGTTGGAGGATGAAGTTCATCAGTCGTAACTGAAATAACACAAAGGACTATTTGCAAATATATACATTATATGACACTCTATCACGTGTGGTTGACATGCTTTTTGAGGTTGTTTATACAGCATGATAGAAACTAAGCATAATATAAGTGGTAAGAGAAAAAGATACCAAATATTATGCATTAATAAAAAAACAGATCTGCACTTAAACTGGTTGCACTTTTGGTTGTCATTTCCTTTTTTTAATAAATCTATAAATAGTAACTTGACTTCCTTTTTAGTGCCAAGTAGAGAAGGGGAAGTACCTCCAATCCCAAACAGTGGAAAATATTGTGCAACAGAAAAATACTAACATGATCTAAAACTAAATACTTGGAAATTGTTGGTTGAAAGTGGAAAATCTTGAGAAAGCCTGACAATGGAAAGTTCAAAGGGGATGAAAATGAAAATCTGAAGTTCCACAAAAATTCAGTCTTTGGATATGGAGACAAAACGATCAAGGGACCCGAACAGTTGGACCTGGGCGTACCTATTCTAATGTCCACTGCTTCCGTCCACCTCTCCTCCAGCACGTTGGACACCGAGCAGAGGTATGTTCCGCCGTCATCGGCTGTCGTTTGCTCCAGCTACACTCGCGACCAAAGGATCATAATCATGTTATTACTTATGACCATCATAACTAACATCAAATCTTATTATGAATTGATGCGACACGCTAGACCTTTTTGAAGAACCACAACCACAGCTGTGAGTCTCGTGACACAACATCACACGTTCATAAAAACAACTTTGTAAACGGTTGTCATTTGATGACCAACAGCAGCTCTTTACCTCAAAGGTCTCGCTGTTCTTGTCCTGCAGCGGCAGTCCGTTCCTGTACCACTGGTAGTGTGGCGCGGGGGAACCGAACGCGGCGCAGCGAAGGGTGACTCTGTGGCCCACCTTGACCTTCTGGGACTGGGGGCTTAGTACAATATGGGGCTCACCCTGCCATGCTCTGGGCATGCCTGTTAGGGGTGTGGGTAAAGAACAACATAACTTAGTTGAGTAATAATTAATAATTAAAAAAATAATTATTAATTTTGTATAATAATGATTTAAACCCATATATAAACCATATCACTAACTTTCGATCAAACAAAGTGATATTTTTACTACACACACTTATCATATTCATATCAATTCATACCTGGCTTCACAATATCCAATACTTTCACACGGACCCAGTCACTAAAGACACAGTTGCAGAACTGGTCGTTCACACGACACACGTAGAGCTGATTCTGTTGAGCCTTCACTTTCAGGTCAGCTTGAGTGCCACCGATCACCTGAGGGAAGATGTATTTAGAATTGAGCATGTAAGTAGTGTGTAAGGTAGGCCGGTGGAGGGTTCAGACTGCTGATGGAGGCATAGTATGGTTGTAGTTTGTGGTTTGAGGATGTTCACGAGCAAACCATATTGCTTACCTCTTGTTCGTTTTCTGTAAACCACTGGTAGCTGAGGATACCTGTTCCTTCGGCACGAACACTCATAACCACTTCATAGTTTACTGGTACACAGACAGACACAGGATGGCGAACTATGGCAATATCTAAAGTGGCAGTGGAAAAAAGTTTCAGTTAACTTGAATCATATTATGTTGTTTTGAAAGGCCAATGGGTGTGGGTCACATTACAATATTTATATATAGACACATACCTTTGATCATGTTTCGTAAGAGCTTCGATTTGTTTTCACTCATCACTGCATGGTCTTCTTCGTTTTGAGATACCTGCATTGCCATAATTGTTACAGGTAAAACAAAGCTCTTAAAATGTGTTTGTAAATCTTAAATTGACCTCTGGTCAACATCTGTTTTTCTTCATTTCATGAAGAATCACACACAACAGCATATATTTTGCATCATAATGATAACTTACTAAACGTCAAAAGTAAAACAGAGCATCACGACAATGTATAACGATCACAATAACAAGTTTACGTACATACCTGCCGTAAAACGATGTGCAGTGGGGTATCACACGTCAAAGAAGAGTGCCTTCTTCAAAATAATCTCGACAACTTCATACCAAAAAGTAATGGTATGTTCTCTTCTTCTGTGCCCTCCTGACATCCCTTTCCCGGAATACCAAAACAAACACCACCCACATTACCACGAACATTGTAATAAACCAGACGCGTCGGTGACACCCAATCACATGCTTGTCACAAACTTGGAGATACGCAGAGCTACAATAAAATACTATTTATATAATGGCTACATTGAGAAAGGTGTTTGGTTTCGTTTAGGTTATAATGTAACGTCGAGAGTAAATTTAAGTTACAATCGCATGACGTTAAAAAGTCTGTTCAACGTTTACTTTGGATTTGGAAACTACATTAGAGTTATTACGGTAAACAAAAGAGAAGAAAAATTACGAAAGTACCGGTAAGTGGGCGTTCACTGTGTTCAGAAGGCTGAGATTTTAGGCTTTGAAACCTAAGCATTTGGGCCAACTTGAGGCAGGATAATCAAAACAAATTAAGCTAGAGACAGCCATAGATGATAGGTAGCATTAGTAGATAGTGATTGCTTTGTCTATAAATTGTGTATACAATAAAAAAGAACAGGATTAGTTTTGTCTTATACAGGTGTAACATATAATATCTTAGGCCTATGTTATGTCCATGCTACAGCCCCCTCTTCTACAAACAGAATGATGAAACATGATAATTGATCATGTGACGTAAACAACGAATTAGTCTTGTGACCTTGGGTTGCAATGTTTTTGAGCTCGAGGCCAACTGTTGGGCTCGAAGACGTCATCAGCTGCAGAGCTCACATGCCGTTCAACACTTAAACGTCTCACTGCTTAAGTGTCTCACTGCTTAACTGTTTCACTGCTTAAGTGTCTCACTGCTTATGTGTCTTACTGCTGTATATGTGAGTGTGCAACGCAATGGCGTTTAAAAAAGAAAATTTCGCGGGTGAAATGTAGATATATAAGTAGTTTCCTTTTGAAAACATGTTTTTTTTTTAATATTTTCCTTTTCTGTTTTATTTTTCTCTATGTTTGTGGGAGAAATATGCATTTTGTATAGTTTGATTCTTAGCTAAATTCACTGTCTAGATTTCGGAAAATGTGATGGGCACTTGCACCTATTTGTAGGCCTTCTATAAATAGGGCCCTGCTGGCAACACATGCAAGACTATGATTGGCAATTGCAGTTTTACAAGTAGGACTCATAGGAATAGAGGCTCTCAGAGAACACAGTACCCATCTCAATGGTAAGCCAAAATCCTTTTCTATGTTTTACGTTTTACAGTCGTTTGGTCGGAGAGATACTTGGAATGTAAAGGGCTTGTTTGACAAATAACCGCTCCTGAACGGCCTGATAGTCGATAGTATTTATAACCCTCTCATATGCTAGGACTTTGTTTGGTCAGGGAGGACATGCACCAATAACACTTCATGGTGTGTTTGGCTTTTGTTATGTTCATTATCCAGCAGGTTCTCACACAACTCAAAGTGTAACCAAATGTAATAAATGTTTCTCTTTTGGTTTTCTGCAGTTCACTCAACAAACTTCAACTCTAAACTGGAGCACTGTTATTTGTCAAGCTCTTAACTCAAGGATATTTAGACTGAAGATTATTTTCCTTTGACCTCTCTGGGAAGCTGTTTTTTCTTCATAAAGTGTGCTTAAACATTTGTGATTCACTTAAAAAAACAATGACGTCCAGAAGGCCAATGACTCGTTCTTACTCGGGCAATGGAAGGACAAGCAGCTTCGAAGAGGAGGGCAGCTCTTCCAACAGAGAAAGCCGCAATACCTACCTCTCCAATGTCAGGCCTGAGAACAGGTATGGCTCCTTTTCAAGTGTAATCCATATCCGACAATATATATTCTTTCTACAGATGGTTTGATGTGAGAAACCGTATCAATAGGTTCATTGAACAGTGGTGATAGGCCTACATTATTGGGGCCAATGTCTTGTCATGGTCACATTCCACAAGCTGCACTATTCTTATAAGTCATTGCGGCTAGAATAATATCAAATATGCAAACACATAAGGATATCATTTTAATTGCACAAGAAGAGTTATAAAACACATTTAACTCCAACTTTAAGATACTCAAAAAAATAAATGATTAATTGAAGTTCAATTATTTTTCCTCCTTTCATTGCAAACTAACTAATAAATACAAATAAAATAAGATTGGTTTGGTTTTTAAAAAAAACATTAATTCACATTTCACTTCAGCAAACAGGGTTCCAAGCAAGATCATTACCCCCAAAAGGTTGTTGATTACAGTTCCTTTATTTGCCTCCTCTTTGAATAGCTATTCAAGGCATTCTCACTACAGGCCACCGAGGTAATCCATACTTTTAAAACATTGCTCCTCACTAACATCTTAACCACACGTGACGGTTTATCCCAGGAATGAACACTACACACGTTTTAACAGCGATGTAAGTCCTTGTCATGTCATGTTTCCTTGTCGTTTTATTTACTGACCGATATTGAACCCGATATTAAACCCAACGTTATGTCTTCCTGTTTGTTGGATTTCTTTGTCCTCTGTAAGTAACTGCTGTATCACTTATTAACGTATCCAAATGTCAGTCTTTCCCTCCCAATTCGTGCTCAATGAACCTTAGCTGGAATGTGTTATTAGTTAGCAAAATAAGAGAATTCAAATGATGCAGAAAAGGAAACCTAATCTCTTTCTTTTCCCCACAGGAGCACCTTGTGCAGCGTGATGGCGCAGCTGACGGAGGACATACAGCCATCCTTTGAGAAAACGTTGAAATCAAAGGCAGTCTCCGAAAACTGCAACGTCAAGTTCACATGTGTGGTGACTGGTAGGCTCACACTTGAACCATCAACCTTTACACATTTTCAAGTCATCACTTGCATTTGTGGCTGAACGATTTCAGAATGTGTGACAGGATGTGGTTAATGAAATCTCAACACAAGCCTGTAGGCTACGTAGGGGCTTGTCAACAACCCGGCATAGTTTTTTCTTGTTTTTACCTTTACAATTCATTGCATCATTTAGACATTATGTATGCACAGAGGCAGATGAATTGTATGTAGTGGCAAAAATTATGATGCAACTTCCACATCAAGACAGGTATTTCAACAACCCACTAAGATTTTGTTTGGCAATCCTGAGTCACAGACCATGACACAAAAGCTTCAACATCTCCATTTGAAATGATTTAATGGTGGTTTTTACGATTAAGCAATTTCTAACTAGTCATGGATAGAATTCAAGTTTCCCTTTCCCTTAAAATTACCCCAAACCCTAGTACCGTATTCATAATAACGACCTCTTACACAATATCATAAAACTTATAGCCCTGAAAGTGTGAGGTTTATTGCATTTCCTTGGGAACTTCATTGTAATGTTTATTGCAAGGAGGTGCACATTTGTCTGTCATAAGGTATCTTAATCATTACATTTTTTAATTAAGGTTACCCTGCTCCAGAACTGACATGGTACAAAGACGATATGCAAATGGACCGGTACTGTGGACTGCCGAAATATGAAATTAACCGCAATGGAAAAAACCACACTCTGCAAATTTACAAGTATGTTAAACAACCATTTCTACCAGACAAACACCTTTATGTGTAAGATGACATTTGGGGAAAGGATAATAAGGTGATTGTGTCTTCGTTCAGCTGCACACTGGATGACGCGGCCATCTACCAGGCGTCCGCCAGCAACACTAAGGGCATCGTCTCCTGCTCAGGAGTTCTGGAGGTGGGCACCATGAGTGAGTTCCTGATCCATCAGCGCTTCTTCGCCAAGCTCAAGCAGAAGGCCGACAACAAGAAGAAGGACTTGGAGGGCAGCAAGAAGATAGAGAACGTCCCCAAAGAGCAATCAGAGAGGAGCCCTCAGCGCCCTCCCAGGAAGCGTCCAGTCCCACCGCCACCAGCCAAGGAGGAACCCCCAGCTGTGGAGCCAGTTGTGGCTGCCGCCTCCGAACCCAACGGCGCCAGCGCTGACATCGAAGAAGCAGCCCCTCAGACCCCCACAGCCGTTATCATGGAAAAGAAGGATGACACAGATGCTTCACCCAAGGATAATGTGGCCACAAAGAAATTAAAGATTTCCAATGGCGTGGATGGAGTTACCGCCAGCGCTAGTAGCAGTAGAGGTCATGCAATCGTCAACGGCCGCCAGAACTCTTACGATGGCGGCATCAGTTTAGCACAGTTCTTGGCCGAGACGGTCAGTGCGCAGGCTGTTGAGGAGAAACAGGCGGAGAAGACTTGTGAGATGGACGCGTCTGTGCAAGGGCTCAACAAAGAAGACGAAAGAGAGAAAGAAGCCAAGTGTAAAGAGGTAAAGGAAGTCGAGAAAGTGAGCGTCCACGTACAAGAGCACGAACGGTTGAGAGTAAGTGAAACAGAATTACAAGTTGAGAGAGAGAAGGAAAGAGAAAGGCAGACAGAGTTGCAGCGCCCGGTAGTCCATCGTACCCATTCGCCAGCCCCAAAAAGTCACAGGAGAGGTCACAAGGACCATGAGCACCATAATATCCAGGCTTCCCTCACCTCCGTGCTGCACTCTGTCAAGGACTTTTTCTTTGGCAAGGGCAAGAAGGACTCTCATGATCATAGAGACAATGAGGAGACAGAGGACTATAACTCTAAAACTCCACCAGCAGAAACACCACCACAAACACCACCATTGCCTCGACTAGAGGACTGCAGACCGCATCCAGAAGAGGTTTTGCCCATGGAGTCGGATGAATCGAGGGAACCTTCACGAGTCGTGGTCACAGAACCACATGTAGAGTTACGGAAGCCATTGACCGCTCAAGGAGTTGGGCCTGAAGTTATACAAAAGGAACATTTTCCAGCACCAACGCCACAATCAAACACTGGAGTTGATTCCTTTGAGCCCAGGGTTAAAGAGGTGGTGATGACAACACATGCAGAGCACAGAAGATCAGGAGAAGCAGCACCCATGTCTGTATCTCCCGTTTTCATTAAGGTAAGTTTCCTTCTATTGATTATTCTAATAAGAGACCGTGTCAGAACATACAACAGTGTTCTATAGGTTTAACCAATGAATATTGGCGTCGTAAGGTTATAACAATATGTGAACAGTAAAGAGTGAAGTTACGCACACATAGAACAGCGACAATGGGCCTTTCTTACCTGACATACATAGAAGTGGAAATACAATTATCTGTACATTCACACCCACACAATAGCAAAGTACACATGAGATGCATGATGTGTGGTTCTTATGGTTATGTGGCAGAGATAAGGATTAAACCATCCATTCTTGGGTTGGATTTGCACTTCAAAATAAGCTCCAAGACTTCGAGCATGGCGGGGGGGGAGGTGGGGGAGTTCAAAGACACATTTTGCGCAAAGGACCTCTTCACATTGAAAACATTCCTTGCTGCTCCCTCATCTTAAAATAACTTCTTTCTCATCTAGAAGGGGGGGGGGGGGGGGGGGGGTTGGTTCCTTCTGCATGGCTGATTTGGCTGTGCCTCTACCCTCTATCTCTCTCTGTTGAGATAGAATGAGAAATGGGAGGGCCTGAGGCCTCACGCTTGGTTACTGGCTAGATTGGAACCTCCACACAGAGCTGAAGTCTACTTCACGGCAGACTAACAGACTGAAAGACTAACACCCACATACGGTTAGGCTAGCGTGCCTTGTTGAAGAATCTCTTTGAAAAAATAAAACGTTTTTATGCAAGGATATCATAATTATTATTAAAAAATAAATAATAATATTAAATGTGTAATGTAAGGCAAATATAGCCTATGGATAAACAGCTTGTTAATAAAATGAATTAATTGTTGATAACAGTTACAGAATATTGACTGGTATTATGTTCTGTTATTACAAATCTGATTCTTTGACGATGCAGTTTGAAATCAAAACGTAATCATAATTGTGCAGTTTAATATGATTCTCAAAGTTGCATCTCATCATTTTAATTCCATTACAATCCTGAGGTGGTATTTATTTGACATCTCACTATCTTCATTAATTTGAAGTTAACATTTAATATTTCTACACCGTGCAAAAATAAGAAGCATTGGCAATTGAGCACCTAGACCTATTGCCCAAACCAGGGCAACACTAACTGATTGTTTTTGTTTGAATATCTTTCCCCATGGACACATGAAACCACAACTTTCCCTATAATTGTAAATCAGGAAATACTCTCTTCAATACTCTCTTGATACGTTGAGAAGGAAGTGTTTGCAGACTGAGACTGGAGTGGAACTTCCGTTTAGACAGCTCGCTATGGTTTTGGACAGAAGTCCACTTTTAGACAGAACGTGACACCGTTTCACATCCATTGCGTTTGGCATCCTCATTTTTCTTGGTAGTTACTTTAATCCAATCATGTTGTCACGAGTCTGCGTGCAGTTCCCCTCTTCTGGGGTACGCTACCTATTGACCCTGGCAGTTAAACTTGACCAGTACAGAATGTGAATGACGCATGTAAACATGTTATGCATACCCAAAACCCTGCATTAAATTACATATACACCTAGTTCAATGGAAAATTATCTTTGTTTTACTTAGTATTGCTAGATAAGTGAAAGTGCAATTCACGGTCCACACGTTATGTGTGAGTCACACACGTGGAATGAGTTTAGCTGCCTTGCCTAACACAACAATGACTTTTTCAGTTGCTTAATTATTTGAACTCCAACGAATCCTTCTATAAACAATACACCTGCTTCATTATGTGGGAATTCCCCTGTCATGGTTTGACAACGGGGGTACAGCAGCAACAATTTCCTTCTCACTTGGTTTCCCCAAACCGGTTTCTTCAAACTTAACAGACTTTGCAATGTTCTAGATGTTAAGTGTATGTTCACTTTCAGCTACCTTAAATATGAGATATAGGTTAGTGCTCAGGTATCTTGACAGGTCATAAACATATAAACATCGTCAGATATGTACTTCATTACAAACAATGATGTATGTCCCTGAAAGGCTGAACATATAAATACAATATATTGCATTAAATAAACTGAAGTAATAGATTTGGTCTTTCAAATGATTGATTTTTGATCGATTTCTCTTTGATTGACTTCAGTCTTGAGTCACTGATGTCCCCTAATCTTAGGTTGTGGTTGATGAATATACGTCTCAAATACAAGTGATAATAAATGTATTACACTGGCTGACCTATCGTTTTTGAATAGGTTGTTCAGCTAAAAGTATTTACTAATGCAGTACGTTAGCATTCATTCTTGCTTTAAAAATACTAACAAATTATGAGTAGGCAATAATAAATTATTATATGTGTATTACCAATATAATCTCTGATATAATTAACCCTATCATAAGATATAATTAAAGGGCTTTATTTGAATGTCCATGCAATTGAAGCTCATTTAAACCCTTTTGATTGTTTTTTTGTAGGAAAAAGAAAAACTTCCCCAGAAATTATGGATCACGGAAGAGTTCGCTTTAACCCAGAAGATCTCAACTGTCCCTTTGCCAGTACCAACAGTTGAAACCCAGATTGCACCTACGAGAGTTCTCCCAAGCTCACCTGACACCCAAACCCGGGCCTGTGGCGAGGCCTCCACCCCTGCAACACTGAGTTACCGTACGGTAGAAAGTGCGCCTCTCGGTTCCATCAATGAAACGGTCCCCTGCTGCCTCAAAGCAGCAGGGGACCAACTTCTTCATGCTGACGCCACTGTGGAGACAGGCCCCTCGGAGCCCCAGGACCATCCCCCTCCTAACTATCCACTGATGAGCCAGACGGTCCAGGAACAAGGGGAGATTCAAATAAATGAAACCCGGATGGATACTGCTTTGTCAGCGCCTTCTTTGGAAGAGCAATCAGTATTTGATTCCGCATTTATGAATCAAGTTCCTATTCCTATTATCATCGTACAGGCAGACAAAATGGTGTCAGAGAGCATGGAAGTGAATAATACTCCACTTATTCAGACTGCGAACATTGGTGATCTTTCTACTGTCAACACAGTAGACATCTCTGAGAAGGGGGACTTCAAGATGCAAGAGGGAGGCCTTCCAGATGGGTCCGATAGCACACCGGCCTTTAATCTCAGTGTGACTCCCACACCGGTGTTGGAACAAAATGAAGACATAGTTCCATTACAGGAGCACCTCAGTTCTGCTTTTGACCAAAAACATGAAGTAAATGCTAATCTAGAACCGGAAGAGCTGCCTCTGTCGGAAATCGCTGAAAAAACAAGGGAGACACAGGGTAATGTGGGGCTTACCCTAATTATTGAGTCAGAGTCTAAAAGGGGAAAGGAGGGAGAGGTGCAAGATTTGAATGAACCACAAAGCCTCCTTGTGGCCCGGGCTGAGGAAGAAACTGTCAGGTTATCAGAGTCAGCCATTGTTGTGGGCCATCCAGACGACACTGGGAGCCGGTTGTTTTTGGAGAACAATACAGAAAGTGAACCCTCAAATTCTACTTCGGAGGACACCACAGATATTAAAGTCATTATCCCAGAAAATGTGGCAAATGAAAAGAGTATTAAAACAGGTGATGAAGTTAAAGAACCTGAGATCAAAAAAACATTGCTGCCATTAATTACTTTGACATCAATAAGAAATCCTCAGATTTTGCAAAATGACCGCAACGCTGATATTTCAATAACAATAATAAAAGAGAAAGACATTCTTGTTTCAAAGATGGACAGTTTATTGCCCAAGGAGACAAGTCTTCTGAATGAGGACGACAAGCCACCAGCAGACAAAACACAGGAAGGTGTGCAACTTCATGCCCAGACTGAAATACAACTCGTAGAACCGCACCGCGGTGAGCACACGGTCACGTTGGTATCCATTCCTGTTATAAATGTCTCATGTACGGATGAAAACCAACTCACGGTGGATGTACCTGTCTGTGTACCTGAAACAGACCCAGTCTTCAATGCACCAGTCATTGAAGACCCCAAGATACCTCTGTTGGTGGTGCCACCCATATCCATAATTTGTAATGATATTCCTGTTGAAAGCATTTCCGTGCCATCTCAACAAATGTACACAGTGACAGGACCCTACCAGGGGGGTGAAACCCATGTTGAAAGCCTTATCGCGCTTGAATCTCCCAGTCAGGCGCATGTGTTGAATGGGGCACAGACACCAGCTGGTGTGACGGCTTATACGCATTCCCCGATCAAAACAACGGAAGCCGTTGGTGACGCTGTAACCCACAAGAAGAAACCAATGAAGCGGGAAGAAAAAGAGCCAGATGCCCCTGGGTCAGAGCCCGCTAAGGACCATCCTCTCCAGCCAGACAAACTCCCCGTGGAGAGGCTGGATGTCCAGGCCCAGCCGACACCAGCCTTGAGCCCGGCTAGCCTTCGCCGGTTCCTCTCTCGAGCCGGTCCCCGCTCCGACTCCCCCACTGCGATGGCCGTCCCTGCCATCACCGTAGGGGACTCCCAGAGTGACAAGACAGGGGAGGAGCTGAGCGGAGGATCCACGCCGACCTCGTCCCTCTCCTGTGAGAGCAGCCCGCGGCTCAAGCGCAGAGATAGTATGTCGCTCATCCGATCGGCCACCCCAGAGGAGCTGGCCTCTGGTGCACGCCGCAAAATCTTTGTGCCGAGGTCGAAGGGAGAAGATGGAGGAGAGGGGGCTGGACTCGCAGTCCTGGGGGTTGCTGAGGCCCCCTACATGTCCCCCGGCCAGGCTCGGAGGGCTGCTCTCCTTCAGTCTCCTGCCGGACAAAATATCCCAGGGGTCGCTGAGGCAGTGACAAGGAGGGAGAGCCCCTTCATGTCCCCCGGCCAGGCTAGGAGGGCTTCTCTCCTACAGGCTCCTACTGTTCAAAATACCCCAGGGGTACCTGATGCCCTGGTGAAGAGGGAGACCCCCTTCATGTCCCCCGGCCAAGCCAGGAGGGCCGCTCTTCTTCAGGCTCCTACCGGACAAAATACCCCAGGGGTTCCTGAGGCTGTGTCGAGGAGGGAGAGCCCCTACATGTCCCCCAGCCAGGGTAGGAGGACCGCCCTCCTGCAGGCTCCTACCGGACAAAATACCCCGCAGCTGGAGAAGCGGTCTCCGATGCTGAACCGCCGCAGGGCCATGCTGGAGGTGCCCAAGGTGGTGGAGGAGAAGCCTGCAGAGGAGCCGGACAGCAGCAAGTCAGAGGAGAAGCCCGCGGAGAAGGAAAAGCTGGACCCTTTCAAAGGTAAACAAAATAAAATACTATTTGATTCATAATTACAAAATACATTTTGTGTTTATTTATTATGTATTTCAGTTACAAACTGACATGCCATTAGGGTGTTTTCCTAGAAACATTCCATCCAAATACCATCACACCAGAGGGGGACAGTTTGGTCATCTAACAGTCTGGTCTTCTAACAGTTGGATGATCAAAATGCTGATTCGTCATCATCAAATGTTTGATCATAGTTCATCTAACAGTTATATTGTAACTGTAAGATGAACTATGATCAAACTGCTGACTGGTGTGATGATATTGAGATGGAATGTTTCTAGTAAAGACTCAAAGTTTCCTTAGCCCCAGCCACTCCCCTGTGATCGGTGCACGTCATTGAGAGGAATTGCCAACATAAGATAGTCAAGAACCGCAGTACCAGTGGATCTTGCCCTTGTCCTCTGCCCCCCGTCCCCCCCGCCCCCGTCCCCGTCCCCAGCCCCACAGGTGATCCGCAAGATCAGGGGGGAGCCGTTCCCCGACGCCTCGGGACATCTGAAGCTGTGGTGCCAGTTCTTCAACATCCTCAGTGACTCCACTGTCAAGTGGTACAGAGACGAAGTGGAGATACTGGAGGTCCAAAGAAGGTACCCGTGCTACGATGTCCACAACAAGGCACAGACTACCCCCCCACCCCGCACAGACCTTTTATCTGTGGATCCCCAAATCCTCATCCTCACCGTGTAACTAAGGTTGAGTTAATGCTAAGTGGGTCACAGGGCATTCCCCCGCCTGGTCCCTCAGTTGAGCTCTCTGTTGAGCAGGGGATCTCATGTGACCCTGAAGCACACAGCTGTGACACACAGAGGTGACGCTCCCACCAGACACAGACACTGTAAGCTGATACACTGTTTCAACATCTCCAGGGGGCAGGGGAGGGGGGGGAGGCATTTAAAGTCTATATATGTGACGTTAGTTACTGTGTCAGCAGGATGTTGTCCCTCCGACAGTCACGCAAGCCACAGTGCAACGTTGCTCTACAGTGACCTCTTGTGGGTCAATGTTGTTTTTCTAATGGTTTTCTAATGTCTTTTTAAGTGGAGGAGATGAGAGCCAAGTAGCTCTGGCTATTGTTCAGGCGTCCAGCCCAGACTGCGGAGTATATGGTTGCACCATCAAGAACGAATATGGGACTGACACCACTGACTTCCTGCTCAGCATGGACAGTAAGAACCCCATAGTGATCTCCCAGATTTCACCTCAAATCTCTCATGACTATTCATTCACACTCCTGACCGTGTGTTTGTTGTTTCTCTGTTTTACAGTCTTATCTGATATGTTACTGAAAGACGATTTGGAAGGTAATCTATCAGTTTTTTATCAGTTACTTAGCAGTTAATCGTTTAATAGCATGTCATTTATGAGCAGGAAGGGTTAGGTTTGCCTTAGCAGACAGGTAGACTGCAGACATTGGGGTTCGAACACGTTGGCTGGAACACCCTGTCCACGTCCTTTCCTTAATAGTTAATAGCTTCTCTTCTCTCTCTCTCTCTCTCTCTCTCTCTCTCTCTCTCTCTCTCTCTCTCTCTCTCTCTCTCTCTCTCTCTCTCTCTCTCTCTCTCTCTCTCTCTCTCTCTCTCTCTCTCTCTCTGATGAACACATCTCAGTCATGTAGTTACCCATGATGCAGTTTGGGTGGGCTGTGGTGGGGGGAATTGAACATGGGCTCTGTGACACACCCCAACGGAAACCCTGCACGTGTGATGTGCTTTTATTGTGCGGCTCCAGTTGGGGAGGAGGTAGAGATGACCCCGCTGAGGTTCACCAAAGGCCTGGCCGACGTCAGCTGCTGGGGCGACAAGTTCTTTGGACGCATCATGACAAAGGTGTCTCACATGGGGGAGGGCTGTGCACACAAGGCCTGCAGGATAAAGGTCATCTACGGCCTGGATCCCGTCTTTGAGTCTGGGAGCACCTGCGTTATGAAGGTCCAAAGTCCCATCCCTTATGAGACCAAGGAGGAGCGTAACCTTGCAGTGAGAAACCTAGAAATGACTAAGCAAGTGAGTTGTGTGGTTTAACGTGAGCATGAATACATTATCCCATGACATTAAACCAAATCCCAATTCATGCATAATATATTATATCCTTGTTATTAACTCATAATTGTACATATCTCTTTATTTTGTCTTGCCAGGAATGCAAAATTCAAAACATGATTCGGGAATACTGTAAAATATTTGCAGCCGAAGCAAGAGTCATTGAGAACTTTGGCTTTTCACTAGAGTGAGTATCACAGACTTGAAGCTAACAATAAAACAAAACCTTGATATCCTACACAAGTGGAGGCGGCTGTTGACTGCTGGTGGGCCTTTCTCCCTACACAGAGTCCTGCCTCAGTACCTGATGTACCGGCCGGCTAACACCGTGCCGTACGCCACGGTGGAGACGGACCTGCCGGGGGTCTTCCTCAAGTACTGCCACATGGACACCAAGGGCCGGCTCATCACCAGGACCAGCTCGGAGGTGGAGCAGAAGTGCTGCACCTTCCAGCATTGGATCCACCAGTGGACCCACGGAAACTTACTGGTCACCAATCTACAGGGTGAGTTTCATCGGTTATTTAAGGTCAACACAAATTACTATTTATAACCTTACTATATTCCAACCATTATACAGATTGCTGTATCGATTTTTTTATTGTTATTTTTAATAGCATTTTCTTTATTTTTCTACTATCATTAGTCAATATTAGTCAATTATTATTATTAGCAGTGGTGTTATAAGTGGTGGTAGTAGTAGTATTGTTGTTATTAGTATAAACTCTAGAATCAACTGCATTTTCTTTCTTTTAAAGGTGTGGAAACAAAGCTCACCAACATCAGAGTTGCGACCAAGTCAAAGGGGTGTGTATTCGCACAGATGGATGCTAATGTGTTTGAGCTGCACAAGTTGACTTCCACCAGGGGCTGATCGAATGGCCTTGTGTGTTTCAGGTATCAAGGTCTTACGGAGCAAGGCTCACCGGAGCTCCTGGAGCAGTTTGCGGCCCAGCATCAGTGTAACTACTACTGTGGTCTTCTGGGCCTGCGTTCCCTGAAGGCAGTGGACAGTCTTCAGCAGCCCAGCAAGATAAAGGGCTCCAGAAGCCCGCTGTTGCAGCGCAAGCTGAGCACGAGCTCAAGCCCTGTACTGCAGCGCAGAGGGGTTCCTAGCCCCCTAACGTCCAGAAAGGCCACCGCTAGTCCAAAGGTGCCAAGGAAGGCTCCGGGGACTGAGGAAAATAACCCAACCGCCAAAGCTAACCCCGAGGGAACCTCTGAAACGGTCCTTAAGAGTTAGAAAGGGGGGTCCTGGTGAGACATCAAACTAACTTTTCTCCATGTTCAATGAATTTTGTTCACGGATGGCTCTTCTAAATATAACAATAGCAACAACCGTTTTGGTCAGTGGTACAGAGTGAACATCATTAACATTGATATGATATTAGATACTTTGTTAAGTGGTTATGTAGGGGAGCACAGGCCATTGAAGGGCTGGGTTTACCCTATTATGTAAAGTACTGTAAATGTCTCATTTACCGTCATCAGCATGTCCTTTATTGGAGCTACACTGGTCTCCCGCCCCTTACCTTCCACATGCACTGCTGAGATAATGTTTTATTGGGATGTTTTAAGGTACAAGGGTCACAACCTACAGATCCCAATTTGCTCATATTTTTAATATTTTTAATATTTTAAACACCTTCATCCTTTCATTTACTTTTGAGGCTTGGAGCCGGGAAAATTGTTTGAACACAATTTCAACACAGCTTTAATAAGATGTTTCAAGGTTAAATGTGACAAGCTGAGTAGGCCTACTCTGTAACACATTTAGTTTTCTATGTTTGTAGACATTCTTTTGGTTAAAGATTATCTGTAATGCTGCAGTTTTAGCCTACTCTGAGTACGGCATTACAAGATCATTTCTATTTCTGGTTCACATGTTGCCTCCTCGTTGTTGTCGTTTTTAAGTAATATGATTAAGTTGTATTGCCTACAGAACAGTTGTGTATGGTAAGCAGTCTATCGATAGCCAATCTTATGGAGGAATGGGAGTTGTTGCGTGAATAAGCAATTAGCGTTGATAAGGAGGACCCTAATGAGGAAGTAAATGAGTCATGAAGTCCACTTGTCGCAATCCTTGTTGACTTTCAAACACACATGCAAGGAGGGCTTGTAAAGAGAGCGTTCCATTCATGCCTTTTTGTATTGTTGTAATTTTGTATAATTATCTGAATTGTTACTGCTGAACTCAATGCCAGCACAACATTTTTTTTCTTATATATAGAGAAACAAAGAAAGAGAGAAAGAAGAACGAAAGAATAAAGGAAAAAATAAAGGTACTGATGCAAAAAGGATTTTCGTTAGGCATGATTCACTTTCAGACACTTTCAAAAACGGTGTCATTGAAACCATGCATATCGATGTGTCAAAGTTTCAGAAAGAGTGACAAGGATAGGTTGTAGAAGAAACGAACAGGTGACTGAAGTAATTAAAAGAAGCGAGAAAGGAATGTGTGTTTACAGAGTGGTTAATGTTCATTGACCACACTTTGGCCTGTCTCCGTTTATTTTGTAAGAATAAAAGTTTTAAAACATAATCAAACTCAACATTATTGTGTTCCAACATTATACGATTCCAAGTTGTTTTTATATCTGTTTATTTTAAAAAGTTTTCATACATGCACAATGTACATAAAGAAAGACAAGTTGGAACTTTAAAAAAATATAGAATATCTTAATTTAAAACTTATTATTTCTCAGAAATGTGATTATTTCTCAAATAAATGAATTAACCCTTAACCACAGATTAAAGACAAATCCGCCATAGAAAATCCACGACAAGATACATTTCATTTTATAGAACAAATTTTAAAGGGTAAACACACAGGCAATAAGGACATTTGTAAAAACAGCAAAAGAAGATTAACAAAATATTTGAGGTCCCCGGTACTATTTACATATTTGCGCCTCATAAATTCCACAACACTGAGTAAAATACTGAGTGGCGTTGGTAACTGCAGTCCAAGACCCAATGAATGTGATATTTCCATTGTTTACAGTGCTGAAAGAGAAATGTGTTTTACATTAGAATGGACTGATCATGTCTCTAACAATAATATTTATATAATTGATGTATATTGCACATTTTGTGTGTATTATATAAATATTATAATTATTTAGTAGATTCAAAATAAAATGTCTAAATCGAAATGACTGATCCAGCTTTTTTTTCCTTGACATAGCAGACTGACGTACCTTGCGTAGAGGTCAATGCAGCATGTTTGAATGTTCCCCTCCGTCCCGTTGAACACAGATGTTCTGAAGATGCTCAGGCAGTCCAGAGGAGGAACATAGAGGACCCCTTAGATAGAGAGTTATAGTCGCTGTTAACCTGTGTCATATCAACAAAAAATGTGGTCAGCCTGGAAAATGGAAGGAATTTTGAATGGCTTACCTGCAACGCAAGCATTGATAAATGATGCACAGGTCCCAGCGAATAGTGCTCTGACTACCAAAGCTGCTATAACTTGTTTTTTGGCTGGGCATATGGATGCTTTGAATCGAGAAATGTCGGTTAGATTCAAAACAAGTAAATAACTGTAAATGTGACGATCAGACAAGTCAGTGCTGTAAAGTTTAAAGGTTATACAGACCCAGGCCTCCCATCACCATGCCAATTGAGCTAATATTGGCAAATCCACAGAGGGCGTACGTGCTGATAATTTCCGATCTGACCTTTAATGGACACAACCAAGAGAGTGTAGAATAAAATGCACCCATTTTACAATGACAGCTGCATGACACTATGCCGGCAAAACTAACACTAGCACTGGCAATGCACCCAGTAAATTAAGACTACAAAAAGACAACAACAAAAAAGGTCCACTCACAGAGATCCACTGTCTTACTCCATCAATCACTTCATCAAGTCCTTCGACCCGATTCGTTTTCATTTCGGACAATTTCTCATAGGCCAGGAACTCGTTCAGAAAGAGCTTGGTGCCGAGCAGCTCTGCGACCGTGAAAGACTCTTCGTAGGGTATCCCCATCATAAAGGCGAAGGGCATGAACAAGTAGGAGCAGATGAGCTGCAGGTAGAAGACAACCCCAATAAACCATACATGTTTCCGTTGATTTCATAATATACAGATCTGTGCTACAGAACGCAGCATGAGCCCCAAGTAAATGTCCAGAGAACACACCTGGAAGGAGACATAAGGATATCCAACCATGCCGCCCAGCCATTTTAAAATGGCATTAATGAACTCCAGGATAGCAAGGAAGGATATAAGATTCACCACAATGTTAGCGACTAGACCGATGCTTGCGGACGCTCCATTGCTCGCAGCTTCCAGAACATTACGTTCCTCCCTGTGGGATTCAAAATAAACCTTTTTAAACAAACCAAATACAAGGTACAAGAGGTATTTCAGGAAATGACATAGACGTACCCGGACAACAGCACAATGTCCTCGTCTGACTTTTGGACTTTCTTTGTCTCGGGGTACGAGAGCTTTGAGATGGCTAGAGCACACGGTGCAGCCATCACTGAGGCGGATATCAGAGAGGACGCGTCAATCTGTATGGATATGGGTTAAACATCAAATCAGGGACCAAAACCAATAGCTAGGCGGGAGCAGAAAGTCAGCAGCACTTACACCAAAGGAGATGAACGCCCCCATTACACTGCCTGCAATGGTGGCAAATCCTCCAGTCATGACAGCATGGATCTCTGATTCGGTCATCTCCTCTAAGTAAGGACGGATCAACAGTGGTGCCTCTGTCTAATGGAAATAAAGAGGTTGATAAAATAGGTACAAATAGGTACAATTGTTCTATTCTAATGTGGAGTAATCATTCGTAACAACATTTTCTTCAAAAAGGTTCTGGACACAATAAACGTGAAGCTTGACTCCTTTTGAAACAAATGTCACAGATTAGTCAGCGAGATAAAGAAAACAAACAGTAGCTTGTATACCTGTCCAATGAATATGTTGCCAGCCACGCTTAATGTCTCTGTGGCTGAGGTTCCCAATGTTAGCTGCATAACCCATGAGATCTATAGGTGGACCAAAACACAAATCTTCAATAACTCATAGACATAGGTTCAGGCTAAGGACACCATTCACATGTGTTTGGATTGGAATCTGCCTGGCTGCATTACCTTAACGATGAGCCACTGCATCAGCCCAAGGTAGTACAGGACTGACACCACACTGCTGAAGAACACCACAATGGGCAACGCCTGTGGAAACAAATGGAAGCAACTGTGTTAATAATCCAGCCAGAAATGTTACAGGCCGAATAATCACCACATACTCACTTGAAATGCAAAAATATCCGATATCAGCTCTCCGAACACAAATGATGATCCCGCTTTTGTGTAGTTGAGGAATATCTGCAATAGTGAGACAGATTAAATATGTTAATGTACAGAAATGTTGGCATCATTCATTTCTTTGTATCTTCATTTACACATTCATATTATTCCACTGAATATTGTTAAAAAATATATAAACATTTAAGCTGAGGACGCCTCAATGAGTCAGCTAGGAGGTCTATCAAGGTTGTTAAAAAGGCAAGGAGGTAAAATGTGAAAAGATGCTATAAAAAATACAATTAGGGCTGAGAGCCATAAAACGTCTCAAGGTAAGTTTTCGGTCATTCTCATTGCATTATGATAGCATATTCTTATTACCAAGATAAGACAACCGTGTTACCTGCACTTGATCCCCAAGCCATTGGAAAGCAATGAGCCCTGGTTCTGATCTGATCACAAACAGGCCAATACAGAATTGCATGCCCAGTCCCCAGAGCACAGGTCTCCATGACACCTTCAACAATCAAAGGATAAGTCGGATTCAAATTATTAGTAAACATAAGCATGACAGCATCTGTGTTCTTCAGCGAATGATTCACAACGCCAAATGTAGTCCAAAGTCTACGGGAAAACATTCCCCCAGACAGCTTGGAAGCTATGAGCAAATCATGTGGGGACACACACACAAAAACACACAAATAAACACACACACAAACACATAGGCACACGGCACATATGCCTCTTTTGATTTGAAACGAAATTCAAGGTTAATTTAAAAAATACTGACAGCTGGGCGATTTGCTGAGAAGATGTAAGAAAGCAGGACAAACATGCAGATGCCTGCAAAGGAAATCAGTTGTTCGGGTCGTTGACTTGTGTCCAGAGCGAGCCAGACAATCAGCAAGACCACGGCGGACGCGATGAAAACCCTGCGGAGGACGTGACAGAGTCAATAGAGAGTCAAACCACCACCTGCAGTATACAAAGTACAAATAGATCACATCCACGTGCCATTTGATCCATCTCAAGTTCTTCTGGAAAAGACTGACGGTGGGAGCCAAACATCGCTGAAAGCTGTCTCCTTTGTATGTTTTCAACAAATCATATGCTTTGGATGCAACTGCCAAACATGTCAAGACTACAAGACCAATGGATCGCTCAAAGTTCATCACACAGGCAGCGATGAAGAACGCCACGAAACCTGTGTGGGACAAAACAACAGTTTTACTCAAAAACGGAACTAAAGTATGGCTTGGCAAAGTCTTTAACTTCTATGTTGAAATCATTTGAAATACATAAATTAAATTATTAATTAGACATCACATACATATGTACAGGCTTTTACAGTAGGTTGAAGAAGTTTCAGATTAAAATGGTTAAATATATGGAAATCTATGAAAGGGATTACCTGCTCCAAGTATGCCAAGCCCAATGCATTTAAACGTTTTTGAGTGTGCCTTGATGTAATTCTCTGTGGCATTTAGAGGATTGCCAGTCTTGCTGTATGCAGAACAAAATAGACATTAGTTCCATACTGAACAGTAAAGAGTAACTTGCAAACTGTTGATCAGGTGGATGCCAAAAAACATTGAGATAAATGATTGCATTATGTTGTCATACATGAACTGAAGAAAATTGATTAGGATTTGTGTGTCAATTTTTTAAATTACATTTGGGTATCGAATTCGATTTAGATCATTTGCCATATTTGACTAAAAACAAAAAAGAGAAGTTTGCATTTGTTTGTGTTACAGCACAATATGCCATTGTTTGATTAAGCACAAGTAGACTTCAGTTATGCAATTGCCTACATTTTCTGCAATCCAAATCTTTTTCCAGACGTCTTTTCCGAACTGGCTGGTTCCTCCTGGTAGGCCATATTTACATCTTGCAAATCTATCTCAAATCCTTGATTGACCACTCCATCCTTCAGTTCGCCCTCGCCCCCCCTTTGTCTGTTTGCTTTAGCTGAAAAAGAAAAGCGTCACCCTGAAAAACCGTGCAGCGTATACACCGCAAAGCTTGCCAAACAGGCTTTTTAAATCGTTTTTTGCGATCAGTGCACCCTGAAATAACCATACACATTTATTTCTTACTATTTTGAGCATACATATACCATTTCAAAAAGGAGAAGACGAGTTGTTGAGGAATGCAAAATGTCTTACCCATTGTGCTTCCTGCCAGTCAATGGGAGTAATGTGGTGTATTTAAATGCTGGCCAGAGGATACTCTGCCCTCTGACTACGTGTGTTCGTCAACATGATCATAAATATGATTCAGCAATCATCAGAAATCAAAGTATTTTTTTCAGGAGGCCTAACGTTTTAAACATTAAAAGGGGTGCGTTATGCACATTTACGGCACTACATCATCATTACTCAGGAATTCATTAAGGGAGTTTATCTACATTTTATTATCTGGGTAGCAGCTTCCGGGACTATAAATTCCGAAAAAGGGATACACGTTCTCCTGTTGGTGTGTGTCTGTGGGCGTGTGCGTGTGCGTGTGCGTGTGCGTGTACGTGTGTGTGTGTGTGTGTGTGTGTCTGTGTGTGTGTTCGTGTGTGCGTGCGTGGGTGTGTGCGTGTGTGTGTATCTGTGTGTGTGTGTTCGTGTGTGCGTGCGTGGGTGTGTGCGTGTGTGCGTGTGTGTGTGTGTGTGTGTGTGAGTGCGTGCAAAGTTATTTTGTCATTTTGGGGGGGGGGGGGGGGACACCGGCCCTGGATGATAGGTTACACAATTAAGGAAAAACACAACGGTGGGCCTCTTCATCACTAATTCATATATTGTTATAATTCAATAATGTAATTTTCTTTCTTGGTGCCCCCCCCCCAGGTAGGCGGTGCCCTACGCACTCTGCGTAGTCTGCGTATAGGGAGCGGTGGGCCTGAATGTAGGCTAGTTGCTACATTCGTATCAAGTCAGCTTTAATGACGATCGATCAAACATGCAGTCCTTATTCCAAATAATTTTTACATGTTTGAAATGTATGTGATAGAAAACGATACAAGCGGCGTATTGATCTACTGTGCTCAGTCAGCAGCAAGTAGAACCGACAAGTCAGCGGGCAATATGCCGGATTAATGCATCCCTCCCAACCAATCAGAATCGAGCATTCTTAAATGAAGTAGAATAAATAAAAAATAATGTACCCGACCCGCTCATTTAAAAATATGCTCTTGATTAGCTTAATCTTGATATGCTCTTGATTAGCTTAATCATAGCCTTACTGGAAACTGACCTCCCTGAGTCATATGCATTTAAGAAAAGAAGCCTATTACAATTTTACAATGGCATGTAATGCATATAGCAGTTTAACATGGGGAACCTGCTTAAATTTAGCCTACTTAATCCCTTTATACCTTTAACAAAAAGACTGCAGATTAATAATTCAAAGAATTAAAAACAGCAGATTAATAATTCAAACAATTTTATTGAATACATATTGTTATTGATCGCATGCTGCATGTTTTCAAGGTCCTGCATGAGATAGAAAACAATTAATTAAAATAAATATTACTGATAGAAACAAGACAAGAACAATGTCACTAACAGGATGATAGTTATGAGAAAGCCTTCATATTATAGCGTTCACATTACAAGCCCTCATTTTATATATATTTGCCGGTCTTCAATACATGGATTTCTCAGGTACGTCATCACTGTTGCACTGTGCAAACTCGGGGCAGAAAGAATCTACTAGCCTCTACAGTATAGAGTATTTTGTGACCGTTCAGTGTGCATCTCAAACGTGTGCATCGAACTAACATCACCGAGGTGGCGAAAGCTGGGGTTTCTTCCAATGTTAAAACAGTAGGCCTAAGTGTTCGAACATTTCGAAAAGAATGTTAAGCAGTATCACAACCACAAGTAGTCTGCCCTAGTTCTAGAGTTCGTTAAGCTTGTAAAAACAAAAAAAATCATTCTTGTTAATCCACTTCTTTTTACTTACCAACATGAATATCTGAAGATCCGACTTCAAGGAAGATCTCGTGTGAACTGTGATTTACAAGGCTATTTTTTTACAAAAAGTACAAGTTACGCCTCCTAGTACAAGTTACGCCTCCTACTATACAAGTTACGCCCGCTACAAGTTACGCTTCGTCTTGCAGGACGCAGACAGACCCTACTCATGCAGAGCGCTAAACACTCGGGGCAACGTTTGCGATTCACTTGTTCACATTTCCGGGAAATCATCTACGTAGAGGCACTCCTGCCGCGCCCCCATATGCCTGGTCAAATCTGCCCGCGCGCGCGCTTCAAGGAAGGTAACCAATCACAACGGAGTTGGGTTGGCAGGAGGGGGGCGAGGGGGCGGAGAAGGACGAAACCGAGCGTTGACAGAGAATGCTGAAAGCGCCCAGATGAGAGGAAGAGTTTCCCGAAAATCGACATAGTTTTTTGTGTATGGTTAAACATGACTATCTATCATTATAACAAAGGTCATAAAAGTCGAAAAGCATAATAGGTCCCCTTTAAGAAAACAGATTATTTATTCTCCTTCTTGCTGTTGTGGTAATGCTTGTTATTTTCTTAACTTATTCATGTTCCGGGGACTAATAAAGCTCAAAGACAGCATGACCATGGAAATGGCATTTGGTAGATCGGTATATTCCGCTACAGGTCAGGCTCCTCCATAACAGGGTCCATTGTTGCCAGATTGGGCCACATTTCCCGCCCAATCTGGCAACACCGCGAGGGTCTGGTTGCGACCTGCAGTTTGAGGTCGACCCCTGCTATGACCACCATTTTGACACCTTCATAGTAAGCCTACAGAAACTGCTCTTACTGTTGTAAATTATATTTGTCTTAACAAAAATCAAATATTGATACATTGGACATTGTGGACCATTCAATACTTTTGCACGGTTTGGAAAATTGGGTTTTGCTTTCCGGCACAGTCTTAAACTGATCAGGTCATTTCTACAAGCCATTTTGAGTGGGTAATTTTTTTTACAGTGACAAAATCAGCCTTGAAAAACTTAAAAAGACTAAGAGGACTCATGTCCAGACAGGAACACATTTTTTAACACATTAAAAAAATTCTCCAGAAAATGTATATCGATAATAAGTGTATGGAAGCATATATGTAGCAAAATTCAAATGGTAATGCAATTTGCAATTACATTATGCAATTGACAATTCATTATGCAATTTGATAATGTAATTTGTAAATACGTTATTCAAAGTGTATTTTAATATGCAAAGGGACAATGCAATCCTCAATTAAATTTGCAAAAGTTATAACAATGAAAATAGAATAACATTTTGTCAAATTCTTTGAGTTCCTTTATTCAAATTGAAAAGCTATAGCGTCCCCGTGATTGCAATCCACTTCGCCACGCTCCGTGTGTTGCGATATTCAAATGACATTTCAATCCGCAAAACGCTTTGCAAAAGATTTGGCAAAACGTAATCCAAAACGTTTTCCAAAAAGTCAATATGCAAAGTGGCAAACGTATCAGCCAATCAGCGTCTGGGCGGGAACTACGTCACTTGCTCGTAATTTCCTTGTTCACGTTCGTATGTGTCTTGTATTGAACATGCATTGTTTTTTTTATTGAACATGTATTGTTTTTTGTATTGAGCATGTATAGTTTGTTGTATTGAACATTTATTGTTTGGTTTCCTCAATTACACCTCTAGTCAAGCAAACCAATATTTTATTATAAACCTTATTATTTTATTAGCTAAATGGCATATTCATAAATGTAAATACTCGAATCAGAAACCGCTTTTTGTTGTGTTTGAGAAGGAAAACAGGCAATACATGGGGAATATTCTGTGTTCTAGAAATGGGAAAGCTATTAAAACACCCAGTGTGCTCTTTATAATATTTTTATATAATTTAATGCTGCATTTTGTATTTTTTGTGTCTGTATTTTATGTCTGCCATTTCTGTACCCCCTGGCTGTTGTTGTATTGCTAATTGTCAATAAAAAAAATTAAAAAAAACGTTCGTATGTGTCAGGTCATGGTCAGTTTGGTCACCAGTGGAGTAGATTATTGATACGCTCCGAAGTTTGGCCGATGATGTGGAGAACAATCGTGTTGAAGACACAGATGCAGTAGATAGAGTGCGTGCTCTGGGAGATAGGGGACTTATCCTCACTGGTACGTTTTGACGCCAGTGTGGTAAACACAAAGATTTCCCAAGTGCTACAGGCACTGGGTGCGAAACACAGGGTCGGGAGACCCTGGAGATACCCTTGGAGGCAATAGGAAGTGACGTAGTTCCCGACCAGACGCTGATTGGCTGATACGTTTGCCACTTTGCATATTGACTTTTTGGAAAACGTTTTGGATTCCGTTTTGCCAAATCTTTTGCAACTTTAGCGTTTTTGCGGATTGAAATGTCATTTGAATATCGCAACACACGGAGCGTGGCGAAGTGGATTGCAATCACGGGGACGTTATAGATTTTCAATTTGAACAAAGGGACTCAAAGAATTTGACAAAATGTTATTCTATTTATATTGTTCTAACTTTTGCAAATTTAATTGAGGATTGCATTGTCACTTTGCATATTAAAATACACTTTGAATAACGTATTTACAAATTACATCATAAAATTGCCAAATGAATTGTCAATCGCATAATGTAATGACTTATTGAATTGCAAATTGCAAATTGCATTGCTATTTGAATTTGCTACATATATGCTTCCATATAAGTGGTCGATAAGAAACCATAAAACAAGATTTCGAGATCATTAATGGCCCATCAGCACACACGCGCACACACGCGCGTGTGTGCGCGTGTGTGATAATGGGCCATTAATAAACTCGAAATCTTGTTTTATGGTTTGTTTTTTGTTTATGGTTTAATAAGGTAATAATATGAATATAACATCAATTATATTGGATTATAAAACACCAACGGATTTTTGTATGTGTGTGTGTGTGTGTGTGTGTGTGTGTGTGTGTGTGTGTGTGTGTGTGTGTGTGTGTGTGTGTGTGTGTGTGTGTGTGTGTGTGTGTGTGTGTGTGTGTGTGTGTGTGCGTGTGTGTGTCGCCTAGGGCACCGAAACGGCCAGCGCCGGCTCTGCACACACACACACACACACACACACACACACACACACACACACACACACACACACACACACACACACACACACACACGCACACACAAACACACCCACACAAACACACACGTGCAAAAATCCGTTGGTGTTTTATAAGCCATTATAATTGATGTTATGTACATATTATTACCTCCATATTTGCTTTGGGTTAACTATGAACCAAAACGATTGTGCTGAATACATTTATTTGAAGCAGCATCGGGCAGTGAGATTCGAACCTCGTTCCGAGACGCTCACCTCACGACGGAACGCCTTGAACGGGATGCTCACAATGACCGTTATTGACGAGACAGAGGGAGGGACTTCTGATGTGATATCCGTTTTAGATAAATGTTCATATGGTGCTTTGTCAAAATCTTCGTCAAAATTGTAACAATTATTCTCATTGTTATTGTGGTTTTCATGGTTTATTCCTTCGTTTTTGGGACTGTTAACAGCGCACACTCGTTGGAAGTTTGAGAGCGGTGAATGCGTTGCTGTAGACCGGGGTAACGCTACATTCCAGAATCCCCTCCAAGCCCGTGCGGGTAGTACGTGCATCCCAAGCAGGAAGGGGTGTGTCTAGCTTTGTAGCTAGCTAAGAGAAGGAAGGAATACAAGACGAAGCCAACTTAAATGCTATCAGAGCATAGAGGACCGTGGCTAACGCTAACTGTCAGCCAACAACCTATTCTGTCAGTCCTAGTTTTTAACGTGTTAATACTCATTGGAGCCAATGGTGAGTTCAGTGGGATTTTGACCATGAATAATGGCATTGTCAGTTGTATATGGCACACTGCGTGATCATCAAACGCTGTACGATGTGTCTCATTGCTGTGTTGCTAGCTAGTTGCTAATTCAGCTAATGTTTTGCATCAACCCATATAGTCTACTACCTGGGTCGTAGGCTCCAAAACAGTTGTATTTCGAGGATTTAGACCCAACTTCTTTGATAATAACACAATGTATATTACATGTTAATATGCGAGCTACTGCTTTCTTAGTTTGCAAATATTCAGCTCAAACTATAACCCAAATAACACATAACTCTATCACTAAAACAATTACATCAGCCACTTTAAAGCAAAGTATAATTGTGTTTAATGACGAATGGGAATGCTCTCTAACCGGTTATATTTGTTTGCTTTTCCAGGTATGTGATACCTCCCAGACATGGGTGACATGAAAACCCCGGATTTTGATGATCTTCTGGCTGCCTTTGACATTCCAGATGCTACAGGGTTAGATGCCAAAGAGCATGGGCAGGAGAGCCACGAGGATCCAGGGGGGCAGCTGAAACACACAGGGGTATGTCTGGATGATCACCTATTGGTTCACCAAGCTGTCACTCCGGCAGATGTTCCCGCCGTAAGTGTAATTGTGAAAAACACTAGTCGGCAGGAGTGTTTGGATGGTTTTGCCCAGAAGCTGCACTCAGTACCCAACTTGCAGAATGGATTCAGGGTACCTGGATCCTCCACTGATTCCAGTGAGTCAAGCAATGGTGGCTTTTCCAAATCCTATGCATCTCCACTGAACGGGGATGCCAGTAGGGAATTTCTGGGAAGGATGCCTGTTCAGCATAGATCTGAAGCAAAGTTACCCTTTTCCGAGTCTTTTACTCAATTCAGTCCTATCTCGAGTCCTGAGTCTGAGGACACGCCGAGCGCGAATGACAGTATTAATCCAAAACAAGAGAGACCCTATTTCCCTGAAGCCTCAGTTTTGGTTGAACCTTTGTCAGACAATCAAAGAAGGCCATCTCTCAGTATGTTTGACACTTTCCCTAAGGATTGTGGCGTTCCCAATAACAAGCACAATAAAGCAGAGCTCGGCATAGCAGAACATTTCAAAGGAATGGACTCACCTGAAATGTATTTTACAGACCAAATGAACTCGCACAATAGCGCACAAACACCTGAAAATGGTGAAATTAAATTTGAAAGCAACTCCAGCACCATCTCAAACTCTGACATTCCCTCTCCTTGTCCGTTCGTCAAGTCCCAAGCATCTAAATTATCCTCTTGCCTTGAAGCACTGGCAGCTCTGAACACGCAAACCGTTCCCAGTGAGCAACCCTGTACTAAAGACCCCTCCTTCATGCACGACGACTGTGTGAAGGCCAGCCCCCGGTTTCCCCCCTCCCCCTGTAGTCCCAGGAGTCCCCTGGACGCGGTCAAGCGGTCGGCGAGGCCCTCCGACAGTCCCGTGAGCGTGTGCAGTGAAAGCAGCGACAGGGTCCCCTCGGCGGTGGGCTCCGGCTCGCCGCTGGCCATACCCAAGGTCCGGATAAAAACCATCAAGACCATCTCCGGACAGATCAAGCGCACGGTCACCAGCGTGCGGCCCGACTCGGAGACGGACGAGCTTCATTCGGCCTGCGAGTCGTCCCCGTCGCGCAGCCAGGTCAGCGAGGACTCCTACGGCCCGTCATCCCCGCTCCAAACTCTCCCCGTGGTGGCTGAGAACGCCGTCAGAATGCATGCTCCTGTCCCTGCTTTAAATACCAGTACTACGAGCAATGCTCCTTCATCGACCCGCGCCCCCAACAAAACAGAGGGCCGCTCTAAGAGGTCAGCGACCGTCAACACAAGCGCTGCTTCCAAGGGGACGGCCGCACATCAAAACCAGAAGCTGAGGAGAATAGCTCCGGGTCAGACGGGCCGCCCCGCTGGTCCCACCTTCCTACCCAAAGCGATGCACCTGGCCAACCTCAACCTGGTGCCGCACAGCGTGGCCGCCTCGGTCGCCGCGCGCTCCGCCGGCCCGCTCCCCGCCCAGCCTGCGCTCACCTCCTCCTCCTCCTCCTCCTCCTCCCCCCCCCCCCTCCACGCTGTGCAGCACGGCCCCCCTGGTGCACCAGGTCAAAGCCCCCAGCCCTCAGCCCCACCAGCGGGCGCCCATCCCCAGCAGCGCGGCGGGCACCCTGAGCAGACTGCTGAACAACGGCAACCCCGTGCCCACGTACGTGCCCGACCTGAACCCCCCGCCGGGCAGCGACCTGGGCCTGCCGCCGCGGGGGTACTGCTGCCTAGAGTGCGGCGACGCCTTCGGGCTGGAGAGGAGCCTGGCCTTCCACCAGGGCCGGCGCAGCGTGCACATCGAGGTGTCGTGCACGCACTGCGCCAAGACCATGGTGTTCTTCAACCGCTGCGCGTTGCTGGCGCACGCGCGGGAGCACAAGAGCGCCGGCACGGTGATGCAGTGCACGCAGCTGCACGTGAAGCCCATCGCCGAGGAACACATGTTCGTGCCGCTGGCCGGCGTGGCGGCGCCAGTGGCGCCGGCGGCAGGGAGCGCTGGGTCGGCGCCGCCGCCGTCCACGGCCGCCGGCCAGCCGGTCATGCCCCTGTACCCGGACAGCTTCATCAGGCACAGGCTGCGCTGCGTTGAGTGCAACAAGCAGTTGTCTGACTACAAAGCACTCGCGGGCCACTACCAGAGACTCTCTGAAGATGTGGACCGTCTGGTGAGTGGACATTCTGACAAGGATGTTGACCGATTTGTAAGCGCATAGAACAAAAATAACATGCTCTAAATATCACTGAATAAATGTGTGGCGGTTGCTCCAATACAAAAGCTTAAAACACCACAAAAATTTCCACTGATATAACCCTATTACTACTATTCAGTTATTTGCAGTAAATATAGATAAGTCCAAATAATATCAAATTCCTGAAAAGTTACGTAACCCCCGTGTTGTCTTCATGCTTCTACGATGTAAAAACACTTTTCTTGTTTTGTGCAAGGTATGCGAGGTGTGCTCAATGTTGTTACCTAATAAGTGCAGCTTCAGGGCTCACCAACGCATCCACACGCACAAGGCCCCCTACTGCTGCCCCGAGTGCGGGGCCGCCAGCCGCTCTGCAGACATACAGAAGCACGTGAGGGAAAACTGCCTTCACTTTGCACGCAAGGCATGGTACAAGTAAGTCACGCCGAAACGCATGCCCAATCAGCCCTCTCAACGTCTGGCCTTAAAAGATCTCATGTCAAACCAATTTCACTCTTTGTTTCTTGTGCTTTCAGGTGTCTTCACTGTGAAATGGTTTTCAAGACAGTGCAAGGCCAGAAGAATCACATCGAGGAGAAACATTGTGTGGTCTTGTATAAGTGCTCCAGCTGTCCAGTGGCCTTTAAGTCATCGGACGGCTGCGAAATTCACATGAAAAACAAACACAACGTTAGCGAAACTTCCGCCCAGTGAGTTAACCGCCTGCTCCCACCTCGGGAGACTCCTCGTAGCTCAGCGTTGACTTGATAACCAGCATCTCATGGCCTCTTTACTGTTTTTCTCTACCTTGGTTGCAGGTTAATCTTTAAGTGTTCATGTGAGACCATGTTCAAGAAAAAGCAATTACTGTTCCAGCACTTCTATCAGAACGCAGACGCACGGGCCACGTGTGTCTTCAAGTGCCCCGAGTGCACTTCTGTTTTACCCCTGAAGCATTTGCTTATGCAGCACTTTAAGGTTTGCCTCCGCCTATTTCTCCACACCACTGAAATATCAAATTCAGTGTCAACACATGGTGGATGTCATGCTTCGTGTTTCTACCGTTTCTCCTTTTAGAGCGCACACGGTGGGACGTTGAGGGAAGAGCCCAAAAAACAAAGCCCGGCAGCCCGGCCTTCAGTGCCTAAAGTCCAGCGGCTCAAGGTCCCCAGCCTGGCTAAACACAGGGTAGCCCCCAGTAGGGGGGCCCCCAGCAGAGAGGCTCCCAGCAGAGAGGCCCCCAGTAGGGAGACCCCCAGTAGGGAGGTGGAGCATCGGGTCAAGCCCCGGGGCCAGCCTACGGGCTGGACGTGCGGGGAGTGTCTCCAGGGGTTCCCTGACCGAGACGCCTATGTGTTACACATGAAGGACCACCATGGAAGGGTAATCACTTGTGGAAACATCTCTCGACGGGCTTGCTTGATGTCTTTAACCTTTGTGGAAGTTGTCTACATTTGTTTAAATTTGAATTGTAAAGGCTGAAGCTAAATTTACTTGGTTTGGCATTAAAATTCCAACACCAAATGATAATTGTACTTTACTTTCTATCTTCAGCTTTTGACTCATTTAAATGTCTATGTGCGTTTTCTCCCCCAGTCATTAAAAAGGTTTCCATGCCGACAGTGTGAGAGGTCGTTTAACTCCTCAACCAGCCTAAGGAGACATATTCGTAACGATCACAACGGAAAGAGGAAAAGTTACACTTGTTGGTAAGAAGTTCATCATCTCATTTGCAATTCTCAACAAATAAATAAATGTGTTCATCAGTCTTGTTTAATTTAAATAACCTTTTTTGCTGTTTTGATATGATTCTCTTATCTCTAGGTATTGCACAGATACAAAGACTATATTTGCCACCTGTGTGATGTTAAAGAACCACATCAGTCTTATGCATGGCATTAAAAACCCCGACCTGAATCTAATGCCTAAGACAGCTGTACAAGACTGCATCAAGCCCTCGGGAGAGGTAATGTTCATGCATCCTTGACTACAGACTCATTAAATCACAATGTCTGCAGATACTCACCTGGCGGCTTGCTTTTGCCCTGCAGGGTTCCCTCTCTAAAAGGCCCGCTGCGGGCGCCCAGGAGGCGAGCCAGGAGGAACCAACAGATGACCCAGACGTCTCCTCAGCCAAGCGGCCCAAGGCCCAGTACCGCTGCTCCACGTGTGGCTTCACCACGGAGGACGGCGCCCGTTTCCAGCAGCACATCCCCCAGCACAAGACGGAGGAGCACAGCCCGCAGTGCCTGCACTGCGGCCTCTGCTTCACGTCCCCGCCCGCGCTCCACCGCCACCTGTTCATCGTGCACAAGGTCAAAGACCCCCGGGCCAAGACGGAGGACTCGGAGGCCGGGGAGAAGGAGCCGGGGGGCCCGTCGCCGCCGCTCGGATCGCCGCCGGGCCCCGCCGCCGGCCCCGTGAAGGACTCGGGAGCAGGGCCCCCCGACACGGAGCCGTCACGAGCCCAGGAGCCACCGGGGTCCCACTGTGACGGGGACGGTGATTTAGGGCGGGGCGCCTCCAGCTCCTCACACAGTCTGGCGCTCCACAGAAGTTAAGAGGCAAGCCGTTGTCACCTTTTTCTGAGCAGCTTACCGAAGGCGATTATGCATTGTTTTGATGTTGTGCGCTAAGGCGGTACGTCGTTTTGGGGTCCCAGGTCGTTAATTTGAAACAAGATCCTGGCGTGTCTCGAACCACAGTATTTATGCGGTAACGGGAAACATGAGTTCATGTCTCCGTCATATTTTATGTTTGCACATTAGTGTGTGTGATATGTTGAGAAGTGCTGGGATTGAACCACTGTCACCGTAGAGCTGACAATTGTTTGCCTTTCTTCCTTTTGTTAAATGGTTTGAACCATCCTTAAAGGAGACTCAGGGTATGTCCTTTTTTTTTTTTTTTGAGCGGAGGGCTTTCTTTGTTTCCCCAGCCATCTGTTAAAAATGTACACATTTATATTCAAGCATCATTTACCGCTGCACATTATGCTCTCTGAATGAGATTCAGATCCATGGATTCAACTCTGATTGAACACAGTGGTAGAATGACAAATATACGTTTATAAGTTAAATATTTACACAAATATAGACACATTTTATTACAAGATGTTATATTTCAGTATACATTTGAAAAGCCGTTAGTTTTGCATCAACCAAAATATCTCTGCAAGATGAGGCCCATGTTCTACCTTGTGTTACATAGCCATCTGTGGCTTCATGTACAGCTATGGCTATGTATGAACTTGTGTATGTGCATCTGTGTGTGGACCCACGTGTGTGTGTGGGCCCACATATTTGTGTGTGCTCGACTACCTTCAACCTATTTTAATTGTTAATGTATTGCAGTTATTGTTGCACATTGTTCTGCCGTCTGTCTTTTTTTAATTACAGTAGGTAACCTGAGAGTTTAGAACGCTGCGGAGGTAACGAGAAGGTCCAGTAAAGCAGTATTAAATACCTCAACGTGTAGAATCCAGGAACGTGAAGGGAGACTATGAAGATCAGGGTATGGAGAATATGCAGAACGGATAGAAAATGGGAAATGGGAACGTTTCCCAGGCTGCATGACTGTTGCTTTTTTTTATTTTTGTTCATATTGATGAAATGTTCTCGTGGTTTTGAGAAAATGATTTGACAGAGATGGGGTAAACAAGTTGAGCACACCTCTTCAGAGCGGGAATAGTTGACTGTGTTCCACACACCTCTGAATAAGGTCTAAATTACAAACACAATCTGGATATTGGATGAATATCAGCCCTGATGGATTTGATTGCATTTGCCTGGGTCGTACCGCCCACATTACGGTTTCCCCCTCGGGAAATCAAGAGGGATTGTTTAAACATTGTATGTCTGTGTTGGCGGGGGGTGTGCAATGTTGAATGAGTATAGCAGCGGATGTTATCTCCCACACTATATCTATAAATAATTGTTTGGGATTTGATGTGTAAAGTATTGGGTCATATTGACCAGATCAGTGGGTTAACTTTCAGTGTAAGAGGCATGAGCAGCTGTCCGTTTTCTGTCTTAGGCCTCTGCCTTCAAACCAACCTGGTAAGAAAATACACCCTCACCTATTGACCTGCACAGGCCAAAGTGAAATCTCTTTCTTTTCTTTGTAATGCTTGTTGAAGACATTTGTACTTTTTGATACATTGTGCGGCAATTTGTACAATCGTTTGTGTACGTATAGAGTAGCTATAATGTAACATGTCATTGGCAGCGTTACTTTAAGCCAACATCTGTTGCTGCATGCAGTGGCCCTTGTGCCTTGCTCACATCTTTACTCCAAATACTAATGAATAAATTGGTGCATTTAATTTACGCTCCTTCTGTCTCTGTACGTAATGTTTCATTGAATGACTCCACACACAGTGCGGCATGTTGAACGCCTGTGAAAGAGCATCCGGAGGGTTGGCGTTTCCATAACAAAAGGCCAGCACATCAACCGTCAAATACCCAAGCATTTCAGCCTGCATTATTCTCTACCATAAAGGACCTTTCAGATGGTTAACATGTTTTGATGCGTCTTCTCGAAGGTGCTTAATTATGGTATGTAGTGAGATGTGCCCGCTGAGCAGAACCTCGCAGGATGAGAAGAAAGGGTGAGCTTCTGTTACATCCAGTGAAGAACCCACCAACCAGTGATGGATGACTCCATCCAATCAGAATGTTAAGCCCATCCTATCCCTGTATAAGTGCAGCCTCTGAACTGACAGAGCCGCAGAAAGGTGAAGAGGACTGGCCCTCCGCAGCATCACACCTGAATACCAGACCCTTATTCAGTGATGGCTTCTGTAATGGCAGTCGCTTGCCGAACAGGAGTTCTGTCTTTTATTCTCATCACATACTTCACCGTGACCTCTTCCATGACTCTTGATTTAACTGAACTCAGAAATAAAGTTTCAAAGATCAAAATGAACCCCAGGGGAAATCTATGGGCAACAGGTGAGTGTATCTCTTTGCATTTATTATTACATTTGTCGTATTTTTAAATGATAATAATTATAATAACTATTATTATTAGATAATAATTATAATAACTATTATTATTATTATTACTACTATTAGTATTATTATCTATTTATTTTTAGCATTCATTTTTATTTAGTAATAATTATTGTGATTATTTTTATTTCCATTTGTTTTATATAACTTGATACGATTAAATTGTTGGTTTCATAAGGTCACTTCATGGGCAAGAAAAGCATTGTGGACAGCTCTATTATGGACCCTGCCTACAGAGATTTGGATAACCCCATCCAAATGAACGCTGAAGATATGAGGGAACATATGATACAAGAGTTAAAAATTGTTCTACAAGGACAACAGAAACGTGATTTGGAAAGGTTTGTATATAATTATTTTACCATAATGATGATAATTATTGTTGTTGCTGCTTTTTGTAATGTGCAACATGTATTTTCTCACTTCTATTATAGAAAACGAGATCCTGCTTGAATATGAACAAAAACCATGCTTGCAATGTGACATTTATAACACATAATCTAATTATTGGATAATATTCATAAAGTAAAGCGAAAACATTTTAAAAGAAATGTTCAATGTGCTTTTTTAAAAAAGATAGTGTCTTATTGTGTTTGACGTAAATTCTTGACATTCTGACCATGTGAATTATGTTATTGTTGAAATATTATCCATTTGTTAAGAATTGTCATGGCATGTGATGCGTTTATATCATGCAATAAACAAAGTTACCTACCCATGTTTCATCGCTTATCGCCTATAATTCAATTGTTTTAAATTGAGAATGACATGTAAAGGTATAACAGATTTTGACATTAGTTAATGTGCGACTAATTATATTACAACGATGACCGTAAAAGCTAGGTGAATCTAATGTTATGGCGCCCTGTAGTGGCGATAACCTAAAATGGCAACGACGGTAAAAGACATAAACGGGGCGTCAGGCTCCTTTCGCTTCCGGGTTAGGAGGCAGTTTTAATCGGTAACATGTTACATCCAATCTGACAAACTTTTATATCAGAACAGCTTGTTGGTGGAGCAGGTGAATACGATGCCCCTAATAGTGATGTGTGGGTTCCCCAGCAGTGGTAAAACTCGCAGGGCTAATGAAATAAAGGATTATTTTGAGAAGAACACAGAAAGAAAGGTCCACATTGTAGGGGATGGGACCATGCGCATTGAAAAGAATACTGTTTATGCAGGTAGGACCACAAAATCTAAACAAATCAACCGTTCTGGTTGTATTATTATAACAGTTGGCTATCTGGGTCGTATACAAATATTTATTATAACGTTATACACATAATGGGACTGCCAGCTATGGCATTAGTGTTATGTTGGTGATGTCAGATTTATCCAAGTGAAACTTTATAATTATGTTGCCTAATGTTTTGATTCCAAATCAATTATTCACGTGATAAGTTACTGTTTAGCCCACCACGAAATGATTGCTGGGTGTGTTACAGAGTCACCAAGAGAGAAAAATGTGAGGGGTTCTCTGAAAGCTGAAGTTGAGAGGTTCGATTTTCCACATTTGATAATGTGTTTGATCTTGTAATGGAATCATATAGTACTATAACTGTTATCTATCTGTTAACTGTGCCATTTGTTGCTTAGGAAGATCAACAAGGAAGATATTGTCATTTTGGATTCGTTGAATTACATCAAAGGTAAGCATACCACTTGATACAAAGGAAAAACTGCATGCATGAAGACCCTTGTTATTCTCATTCTACTCCTTGCACTCTACAGGGTATAGATATGAACTCTTCTGCCTCATCAAACACACACAGACACCCCACTGTGTAGTAAGTATGACCACGGTAAAATAACTCAAAAACAGACCTAAACCACTGTTCACATCACATCCACATCTATGATTTAATGGATGGTCTTTTATACAGGTTTACTGTCTGACCTCAGTTGAAGTGAGCTCAGCATGGAATAGCAGCAGAGAGCCCAAGGAGCAGTACACCCAAGAGATGTAAGAAGCACCCTATTTGAAGTCTTGTATCCCTTTACGCGTATGCTCCAACACTATGCAATTACATCTCCTTGATCTCTCATCTGCTGAGTTTGGGAGAGAAATCCTCCTGACGTCAGCCTGTTTACTTGCTGGTGTTGTGGTTCCTTGGTAGCCTGGATGCTCTGGTGCTGCGGTTTGAAGCTCCCGACTCCAGGAACCGATGGGACAGCCCTCTGTTCACCATCCAGCAGGAGGACACGCTCCCCTTCGACGGCATCTCCGACGCCGTCTTCAAGAGGAAAGCTCCCCCGCAGAACCAGTCCACCCTGAGTGTGAGTCACACAGGCCCCTTAGGAATGTCCGTCCACTGGGGTCTCCACTTGAATGGGCTTTTTATCCAGAAACAGACACAGCATGAATATATGGGTGTCTACTGGCTTGTCTTTTTCTGCAGCAACCGTTGTCCTCTACTAACTTCTTATACGAGTTGGACAAGGTGACACAGGAGGTGTTGATGGTAAGCTCTCAGGCCGTCTTTAATTCGTTTGACCTACGGGTCAGACTGCTAATTAACAACACATGTACACAATTACCCACAGTACATTGATGTGTGTCCAACTGATTACTTTAGCTTCAAGTCCATTGCTATGCACGTGTAAAAAAAAATACAGTTTTACTTCTTCGTTTCAGGCTATTCTCAATGCTCAGAAGACGAGCATTCCTGGTGATCTCATCACTGTTCCTGGAACCACAGACAAGATATCCTTTTAAATATTTAAGATTTAGAAAATTGCTATATTTGAAACTGTATTTTTTTGTTATGCAGCTATTCATATCCATATTATATATTGGGGTAATGCAAAACCGGTGAAGTAAACTAGCCTTCCCAGCTGCAACCCCAGATAGGTTATATACTTGCAGTAGGAACACTCCCCTTATACCAATTGAGCAGACGTCTGAGTTGAGCAGCTGGTGTAAATGATGGGGCCACGCATCAAAGAGCGTACGTTTTAATGGGAGTCAGCTGAAGGCTGCTGATGGCTCAGAGAGACGGCACGCAGTTGAATTTCTGAACGGAGCTCAATTCGATTAGCACGACTTTGGTGAGTCATTTTCAGTAGCAAGCACTTTGATATTCCCTGCTGGCTCAATTTGAAAATGTTAGCCCTGGAAAGTAAACTAGTCATCAGACAACTTTTTAGTTTCATCCTTATGGCGCTTTTATGTGTCCTATATTACTTTGGTCAAATAAGGTTAACAGCTTCCAAGCGTTTTGTCACATGAATGAACACCCAATCTGTCCTTAACCTGATGTTATTACATTGAATACACCAGGAGCTTCAACATGGCTGAACTGAGGAAACTGAGACGCCAGTTCATCAGCTACACCAAGCTGCACCCCACAGAGAACATAGGACACGTTTCAAACATGTTTGTGCAATATTTGAACAGAAGTCTTAATTAAGCTACATTTGTATGTTATATGTTCAATAAACTTGTATTTATTTTCAATTTATACCATGGTCTGGGGGAATACTCTATTCTGATCTGCTGGAGGGTGTGCATTAACCCCTGATATAAGACACCTGCTTAGTAGTTCCAGTCAAATTATCTGTTCAGTTTTCAAAACGAGGGCTGGTAAATGGTGAAAAATGTATTAAACTGTAATCAGAAAACGTGGTTATATGCTATATGACCCTATAGTATCTGTGATATAAAGGCTGGGACGAATTTCAAATTATAAATATGTACACTATGTTGAAATTATAGACCGTGGCTATTCCCATTGAAACAAATGGCATGGTGATTCGGTCTTCAAAACGAGAGCTGGTAAATTGTGAAAAATGAATTAAACTGTAATCAGACAACGCGGTTATATGCTATAGACCCTAGAGCAGGGGTCTCAAACTCAACTTACCTGGGGGTCGCTGGAGGTAGAGTCTGGGTCAGGCTTGGCCGCATGAAGTATTCCACAAAAAAAAGGAGCACAACTGACCCAATCGAAGTTAATGATCGGGCTATAATTAGATCACGTTGGCTATGTAATCGCTGAGAACAGAGGACATTTCATAGCGGTTGGTGGAAACCGGGACATTTTAGCGTCTTTAGCGGCTTTTGTCGGTACTCAGGACACGCAACTCAAAATTGGGACGGTCCTGGCAAAACCGGGACATCTGGTCACCCTATCACAAGTGATAAAAAAAGCGTGGCAAGCCACTCTGTGCGTTTGAAAACAACGCACGGGCCGCACTAACACTAAACTTTGATGTCACGGCCCGGGGGCCTCCATTGGCCCCCGGGCCGTGAGTTTGAGACCCCTGCCCTAGAGTATCTGACTGTGGTATAAAGAGTTGGACGAAATTTGAATTATAAATATGTACAATGCATAACGTTAGCTCTCTGGCTCAGCTAAGGTCCGTCCTATTTACTGGAGGAGTGAACAACGTTTCCGTTGCATAAGAACCTTACGGGAGGGTAATGATTGTTTCAGGTATTAGTCAAACCCTCAGGCGTTACCAGGGAAACAAAGTAATGGCTTGTGAAAAACTTTATATTTGGATTGTAAAACGCATGAAAATATAATTGAATAGCGTATTCTTAATTTATTTTCTTTGACAAGTGACCATGGTATAAGCGGGATGGACTTCGCCGTCCTCCGCCGTCCTTCTGGTAAATTGTGAAAAATGAATTAAACTAATCAGACAACGCGGTTATAGACCCAGGAGTAACTGTGGTATAAAGGCTGGGACGAATTTCGAATTATAAATATGTACAATGCATAATGTCAGCTCTTTGGCTCATAGCTGAGCAGACTAGAATACAATGACTGTAGCAAAAGTAAAAAGCAAAAGTGAACTGTAGACCCCATTTAGTGTTTACAATGGTAGAAAAAATATTTACATCAAATTTACTGTTACACATTTGTGACTTTAGAGTACACATGCAAAATAAATATTTAGGACTTCAAATTTACTTATTTATTTATTTATTTAGTAAATAAACTATAGTATATACTATAGTAAATATTGTAGTGTTTTTGAACCTTACTATAGTAGTTTTACTACAGTAAACTATAGAATACTACAGAAAATTCTATAGTTTACTATAGTAAATAAACTACAGTACATATACTATAGTAAATATTGTAGTGTTTTTGAACCTTACTATAGTAGTTTTACTACAGTAAACTACAGAAAACTGCAGTTTTATTACTACAGTATACCACATATATACTACTACAGTAAACTATAGTATACTACAGAAAACTGCAGTTTTATTACTACAGTATACTACATTATATACTACTACAGTTTACTACATAAACTACAATCTACTGAAGTAAATTACAGAACTTTTATTATACTTTTATTTTGCTATAGAATACTACAATTACGATACCATAGTACTATATATACTGCATTACAATAACTGCATTATGCAGTATTTTGTTGTTCTTTTAACTATGTCATTGTACTTTACCTAATGGATATTTTCAACTGTATCACTTTTTGTTGTTGCAATTTTTAACCATAGTGCTGTAACAATAATTCACTGCACATAAATTAGGCTTCAACCACCATTAACACAGTGTTTTCTACAGACTGCTAAAATACAAAAAAAATAGAACAAAAGTTTAACTTTCTTTAAACAGTTGATAATTTATTGTTTCTGAAATTTGGCAGCATTGTTCAGCTTTTGTCGTATAAATGCTTTTATGTTCGTATCAGTTACGTAGGTGAACTTCAACTTTGCAGCATCTGTGGGAACACACACACACACACACACACACACACACACACACACACACACACACACACAAACACATACACGAAAGATGAGCATGAGAATGAGGGTATCACTCAACCAACATCTTTTCTCATTTCTATATACCTACTTGTTATTTCAACAAGGTCCTGTTTGGCTAGGCCAGGTTTTCCTTCTGTGCAGCTGCTGGATGACTGGCCAGTCACTGAATGGCCTGCCATATATTCCCTGGTATACATCCCATGTAGGAGATCATTTATGAACTTCTGGGGGCTTTGGAAGGAGCAGCGCTCCACAGGTCCTTTTGGAATGACCTTTAATGCAGGTAGATAACATTACCACAAATCTACTTCAACATACAGCAGACTAGCGTCTTACCTCAATGATATATATATGCATTTAGATTAACCGAGTGTACGGCTGATGCATTTAGAAAAACAGTGCAACTGAAACTAAGTAACTTAACCTATACAAATAAAGTCAAACAGATTGTTACAGAGTGGCCCAGGGCCTCTGTTGCTGATGCTGATGATGGACCTGGAGCTGGAACTGCTGTTGGTGCTGGTGATAGTGTTGGTTCTGGTCTTGGTCTTGGTCTTGGTCTTGGTCTTGGTCTTGGTCTTGGTCTTGGTCTTGGTCTTGGTCTTGGTATTGGTGTTGTCGTTGGTCTTGGTGCTGAGCGGAGAAACTCCTCCATCTTCTGCAAAACGTCTGGCAGCACTGAGCAAAGGATTCATAATAGCCTTTTAGCTAACATGTAAAACAGAAAAACCCTTGTGTAAGTTTTCAACAATAGCATTCCATTTCAATGTTGCTATTTTTGCCTTGAGAGAATAATTTTGCAGCCTGTGGTTGTTCTCCCTCAACAGCTCACAAGATGGGTGATGGCACTGAAAATAAAAATTCCATTAAAAAAACAAAACTGACTCACATACACCTGGGCAAATACAGAAGCCAGTTAGAGGGTACAAAGCTTACAGCTGATAGATTACAGGAATATATTGCTGTATCTATCCCTATACTATAGAGTTAGGAAATAAACTTTAATTGTAGGTAGAACATTAAGTGCAGATCAGCTGACATGATCCTATGACAAACAGAGAGATGTACATAGAGTTAAGGGTTACATCTAGTCTGTACAACAGAGGTCAGCAGGGGGGATGAGCCTGAGCGAGTAGACAATGTAGGCGGAACAGGAGATGAATACTCAAATCTAATCTTGTTAATATTTGAGTTGACAGAAAGCAAAAAGTCAAAATGATCTGACAGGCCAGGCAAAGCAGGCCAGTTGGCGACCCCATGGTGTACAATATGACAGACAACATTAGGCTACATCACATTACAATAATTCACTGATGTTAAGAAGCACTTCCATACGGTGAATATTTGTACATCACTGCACCAATACCTTGCTTTTCCAGTTCCATTAAGACGTAAAGACCTGTGTTTTTTCTCTTCTTCTTCTTCTTACATTGAATTAACTGAGGATCCTTTAAATCATAACTCATCCACAAGGCCTATAGATGACATTTCTGTAATAAAACTTTAGTTACCTACCAGCGATACTACGTCGTCGGCGTCGTCCTCAGAATATCGACCATTCTTCAGTATCTTCCTTTTCCCCTTCCCTTTCTCCTCCGGGCTCGACAGTTTGTCTCCAACATCAAGATAATGCCTCCTCTTACAAACTAACTCCTCTCTGTTGTCTGAAAATGTCAAAATGATGACGTTTTCATAATGTGTGTTTAAAATGCTAGTATTATTTTGGGCAAAATAAAGTTTCTCTCTATAAATCCAGGCCGCGCACCCCACACTTCCCCCACACTTCCCGCGCCTCACATTATAGGCCGCGAGCTAGGGGGCCTTATCGTGCCTACTGTTGCGAGCTTTACAATTAACAACGTTTTTGAAACGAAAACGTTTACCGTGATATTTGAAATATTACCATATGTATGTAGTTATGCACATATTTTATGTAAACATAGTCAAAGGAGAAAAAAACTTGTGTTACTTACCACTAGGTGTAACAAAACAATTTGTCAGTATTTGGTGTGATTAAAAAAACTTCTATTTGCAACCGGAAATAATCCAACAGATTGACAGTTCTCTCCTCACCATACACCCACCACATGAAGTCAAAATATGTTCAAGGTCATTGTCCGAGAGACACTATTGGAAGGCATCTGAATGGAGGGCATTTCTTTTATTTTATTCCCCCATTCTTTTGAAAACTTTTTTACCCCCGGTTTATTATAATCACTATTACTTGTCTTCACTCCTCCAGGATAATATCCAAAAAGCTGATCTTTTGCATGCTTCCTCTTGTCTTACGCGTTTTGTTGTCGAGGTACAAGAGCTTTATGGAAAATGTTATGTATCTTATAATGTTCACTGCTTAACCCATCTTAGCAACGCAGTTGACATGTGGGGTCCGCTGTGGGCCAACTCTTCATTTGTTTATGAAGACACAATTGGCACTCTTCTTGAAATGTTCAATGGTACACAGACAGTCCCTGAACACATTTTTAAGAGATTTTTTAACACAAAAACACTAATGCACCACACTGAATTATTCAACAATGCCAGTGATGATGTCTGTGATCTTTTCAACAAACTTGTTAACAAAGACAATACAGTGTTAAAATCATACAAAGTAGGTAGTGGTGCTCGGGTTGTCGGGAATTACACAACAAGAGTAATTACAGTGGGGGAGTCCATTCTCTTTGGAAATTATATAGAGGCCAGTGTCAAAGAATTCAAAAGATGTTTCATCCACCACACTTTATACACCACTGAAATTTATGCAGCAAATTTTATGCGCAATAATTCTTGTGTGGCTCTAAAAAACGGAGAGCATGGTAGCATTAAATCCATACTACTTTGTAAGCTCAATTGTGGTTGCTTATCAGCATGCAAGTGTGAAGAGGTGTACCTACAAATTTTTAGATTCAAAAAGGATTCCAGACGATTAAGAATCTATGATGATTTCGCTAAGGTGAATACTGCTAAGCAAATTGTGAAGTTCCCATGAAGACCCATGAAATACTTCTTTGCAAACCTAATGATATTTTGTGCAAATGCTTTTGCTACGTACACGATGAGTCAATTATTCTTATCAAGATGCCTGTATTAGAAAATGTTTAAAGTTAGTAAGGCTGCAATTGTACTCTCTTTCATTGTTATTATATTCTGGCTGTTGTAGCCTATGCATGTTGTGCATTCTGATTCTTGTTTTATATTTATGTGTGGTTTATGTTTCTACAATAAAATCTCCACATAATACAAATATTTGGCTTATGTTTCACATATTCATTTTAGGACAAATTACAGAATAATGAAAATATATATATAAAAAAAAGTATATTATAGTTTGTAGTGACTTACTATAGTATTTAGCATAGTACACTACAATGTCTGGAAAATTACTATAGTAAATCCCACACTATATTGTAGTATAGTATAGTAATCTATAGTATACTACACTGTGTAGTAACTTACTATAGTATTTACCATAGTACACTACAATGTCTGGAAAATTACTATAGTAAATCCCACACTATATTGTAGTATAGTATAGTAATCTATAGTATACTACACTGTGTAGTAACTTACTATAGTATTTACTATTTACCATAGTACACTACAATGTCTGGAAAATTACTATAGTAAATCCCACACTATATTGTAGTATAGTATAGTAATCTATAGTATACTACACTGTGTAGTAGGGCCTAACTTACTATAGTATTTACCATAGTACACTACAATGTTTGGAAAATTACTATAGTAAATCCCACACTATATTGTAGTATATTATAGTATACTATAGTAATACATAGTATACTGTAGTAAATGCTGTAGTAAACTATAGTATTTTTTCCCCTGGGATGGTATAAGCGGGATGGACTTCGCCGTCCTCCGCCGTTCTTCTGGTAAATTGTGAAAAATGAATTAAACTAATCAGACAACGCGGTTATAGACCCAGGAGTAGGCTAACTGTGGTATAAAGGCTGGGACGAATTTCGAATTATAAATATGTACAATGCATAACGTCAGCTCTTTGGCGCATAGCTGAGCAGACTAGAATACCTCCCGTTGCCAAGTCGTAGCTAAGGTCTATGAAGGTATTGTAGCAAAAGTCTTTACCTGTAACTGCAGATTTTGTATGTGTACACTAAAGTGACAAATGTGTAGGCCTAACAGTAAATTTGAAGTCCTAAATATTTATTTTGCACCACTCTAAAGTCACAAATGTCTGTGTAACAGTAAATTTGATGTAAATATTTTTTCTACCATTGTAATCACTAAATGGGGTCAACAGTTCACTTTTGCTTTTTACTTTTGCTACAATCATTGCAGCGCAGTTATAATCTGAGAACATGCACAAAAGTTGTGCATTCGTAAACCCAAATGTGAACTAATGCATCAGAAGTTGCACATCTGTGAAATATTTCCTCACAAATGAAATTATATAGATCGCTATGTTCAATGAGCATTTTAATGAGCGAGCACAAGTCCATCGGTTATTCAACTGCTCGAATCTACTGCTACGAGTCTCAGCTTTTTTTCTTGCGGATACACGATGTGGTACAAGGGTAAAAAGTGATTTGTATCCGTATGAATCAAACTCTTACTTTCTGGAGTCTTGAAAGTAGACAAGAGGGCATCCTACACGACGGAGTTGGGTATCTTACATTATGTAAAATTAAATCACTCAGTTCAACTGAATTCCCCCAAAATTATTGCATTAAAGGCACCCAGTGCTGGCAGTGCAACTTTCGAGGCTTAAAAATAAACATTCAATTTCTAGTCTTTTTTACACGTAGTAAGTTTCAATAACTCCATACCATTACATACCGACATTTAAGCAGCAAAGATGAGACGTCGTTGTGTGGTGAGAACTGATACAAAATCGATAACAACAACAATGCCGCCATTTTCTTTATTTTTTGTAACCTACAATAAATAAAGCAGGCTTCCAATCAATGGAAAAATGGCTTCTCCCCACCGGCGATTGTTGTTGTTTACGATTTTCTATCAGTTCTCACCACACAACGACTTCTCATCTTTGCTCCTTGAATGTCGATATGTAATGGTATGGAGTTATTGAAACTTACTACGTGTAAAAAAGACTAGAAATTTAATGTTTATTTTTCATTGAATGTTTACATAAAGTTGCACTGGGTGCCTTTAACATGCCGCAAGTGTCCTTCAATGTATTTTAATGGTCTGCTTGGATGATACAATTGTAGTTAGAAAAATGCACCCCCTGCCGGCGACTTTCATTAGATTATTTTATTTGTTACTGCTGCAATTTTGTCTCATACGGATACAAATCACTTTTGCTACACATGTACCGCCTAGACGTGTTGCATAACTACCTGCAAAAAAAAACACAGATTTGCAGGAGCAGATTCGAGCAGTTGTAACTTTGCACTTGCACTCGCACATTAAAATGCTGAATCAACATAGCGTTCTATATCATTTTATTTGTTAGGACATTTTTCACAGCTGTGCAACTTCTGATGCATTAGTTCACATTTGGGTTTACGAATGCACACATTTTGGGCGGTTTCTCAGATTATGAAACACGGGTGTGCGAATGTGGTTTGCACCAACTGCGCTGCAATGATTGTAGCAAAAGTGTCAATTGCACGGCTCTTTGAAGTTGTGATGCATAGGATAGGATTTGTGCACAGAGACTTGTGAACTCGTAGACCCTATTTTGTGTTTACAATGATAGAAAAAATATTTACGATTTCAAATGTACTAACATTTGTGACTTTGGAGTACACATGCACAATAAAGATTTACGAATTCAAATTTACTGTTACACATTTGTGACTTTAGTGTAGGCCAACGCATACAAAATCTGCAGGTAGGCTACGTAACAGGTGCTAAAGATTTTTGCTACAATAATATCTTCATAGATTTCCTCTAAGACTAAAGCAAAGGAGGGAAAATCTGGTTCATGGCTAGACAAAGGTTCCCTTTAAGCAACAAATAATATAATCCACGAGATTGAACAATATAATACACGAGATTGAGGGGAAATCTGTTTCATGGCTAGATTTACCAGAGGAGACTTCACCTCATACAGCAAACAATATAATCCACGAGATTAAACTCGCTTTCAAAGATATACCTACAATATAATTTGTCCCAATTCAATGAATTAACATTAAGAGGGTCAGTGTACTATATGCAACAAACAAATCGATGGATTAACATTAAGAATGTCAGTGTACTTTGTAGACATTATTATAATGTCTACAAAGTAGGCCTACACTGACACTCTTAATGGACTGAATGCCACATAAATATATAATTATGTTTTTGCACGTTTGCAACGTTTAAAAGTTCAGGGAAAAGTATATGCCTCTACTGGTATAGTTCCTTTTGAGGCAGTATTGTTTCTGATTGAGGCATAAACACTGCCTCACTCTGAACTCTGTTCAAAACTTGAGAACCCTGCATTATGTGAGCAATGCCTTCTTAGATAGCTTACATTTTTGGGGATACAGCACACGTCATTAAACAAAATAAACATTTATTTTGCAGTGCAGTAAAATTACAATATAAAAAATAAAAAGTAAACGACAGAACATAGGTTTATATCCTATACATGTATTTTCTGACACACCGCTGCACAACTTTTTTGCATTAATTTAAAACGGTGCCGCCGTGCCAAAGATCCTGTCCCAGTGCCTGAAGAACGGGGCGAAGTTACACCCTGGCTTCTGATGGTGCATGTCATGTGCTGGCGCTCCGCCTAGCAGCCCAAAGGGCACCACCCGGTTCAGCGTCCACGGCAGGTCGTACCCGATGTGGTCCTCCACCGACATCCAGATGCTGAACACGGTCACGCACCACGTTGTCAGCGGGTGACATCCCAGGAGAACGGGGTCCAGGTTTCCCCAGAACCCCACCGCCATCAGCTCCGGGATGCTGAGCTGCTCGGCGGACCAGGAGAAGGGGGATATGTACTCGTGATGGATAGCGTGCACCCACCGGTAAAGCTGCAGGTGCTTGTGGTGCACCACGTGCCAGATGAAGTACTGAGTGTCAAACAGTAGCAGGACAGCCAGCCCGTCCACCAGCAACTCGTACACGCTCGGTGCCTCTTGAGGCACCGCGGTCGGGGGGATAAAAAAGGCTACCGCCGGCAAAACGAAGATCAAGTGATTGTACACTGACCTCAGGAAGCTCTGACCCATCGCACTAGGCGTGGGACGTCTGGCTGGCTGGATCTTATAGCGATGGAACATTGGCACTCTGGATCCCAGGAGGTCGACAGCGGCGAAGGGTAGACTGCAGAAAAAGTAGCTGGAGAAGGCGAGGAGCACGGGGAAGAAGGGAGAGGTGATGAGAGGCAGATGGTTGGAGAGGAGATGATCCCAGATAGGCTGCAGGAGCCGATCTGAAGGAGCCTGAGAGTGAAGAAACTCAAGGCGCTGCTCAGTCAAGTTCTCCATCTCAGCCTCCCAAGTTTGTCTTCCCCAACTTTGTAGTTGCTTTTATAAAGTGCCGAGTGAATGGATTTGCTCGCAAGGAAACAGGGAGAGAGAGCAATGAGGCAGCACTCCCCCCCTCCCCACAATCCTAATAAAAACAAACTACCCTTCACAACAGGATTACTTTTTTTGCAAATTGGGGTCAAGAAGTAGCTTTGAAACCTGATTCAAATAAAATAAATTATTTTATTTGACATCACTTTGAAAATGTTAGCCCTGGAAAGTAAACTAGTCATCAGAGAACTTTTTTGTTGCATCCTTATGGTGCTTTTTATGTTTTCTTATATTACTTTGGTCAAATAAGGTCAACAGCTTTCAAGCGTTTTGTCACATGAATGAACACACAATCTGTCCTTAACCTGATGTTATTACATTGAATACACCAGGAGCTTCAACATGGCTGAACTGAGGAAACTGAGGCTCCAGTTCATCAGCTACACCAAGCTGCACTCCACAGAGAACGCACGTTTTAAACATGTTTGCGCAATATTTGAACAGAAGTCTTAATTAAGTTACATTTGTGAGTTATATGTTCAATAAACTTGTATTTATTTAAAATATATAAATGTGGTGCTTAATTTGTCCAAAGATGGAACTATTAGGAACTAGACATACATTCTGTTTGTGCTATTCATTTAGCCTACTTCATAGAGGTTTTCTCCAAGACTAAAGCAAAGGAGGGGGAATCTGGTTCATGGCTAGATTTGTGTTAATCCAGAAGGGACTTCCTCTTATGCAACAAACAAAACAATCCACGGGATTGAATTCCCTTTCACAGATTTTATAATTTGTCCCAAATCGATGGATTAACATTAAATTAAGTGTCAGTGTACTTTGTAGACACTATGTCAGCAAAACCTTCTTGGACACATTGTTGGGGATACAGCACACATAATTAAACAAAATAAACATTTACTTTGCAGTGCAGGAAAATTACAATATAAAAAGTAAACGACAGAACATAGGTTTATTTCCTACACATGTATTTTCTGACACACCGCTGCACAACTTCTTTGCATTAATGTAAACCGGTGCCGCCGTGCCAAAGATCCTGTCCCAGTGCCTGAAGAACGGGGCGAAGTTACACCCTGGCTTCTGATGGTGCATGTCATGTGCTGGCGCTCCGCCCAGCAGCCCAAAGGGCACCACCCGGTTCAGCGTCCACGGCAGGTCGTACCCGATGTGGTCCTCCACCGACATCCAGATGCTGAACACGGTCACGCACCACGTCGTCAGCGGGGGACATCCCAGGAGAACGGGGTCCAGGTTTCCCCAGAACCCCACCGCCATCAGCTCCGGGATGCCGAGCTGCTCGGCGGACCAGGAGAAGGGGGATATGTACTCGTGGTGGACGGCGTGCACCCACCGGTAAAACTGCAGGTGCTTGTGGTGCACCACGTGCCAGATGAAGTACTGAGTGTCAAACAGAAGCAGGACAGCCAGCCCATCCACCAGCACCGCGTACACGCTCGGTGCCTCTTGGGGCACCACGGTCGCGGGGATAAAAAAGTAGCTTGAGAAGGCGAGGTGCACGGGGAAGAAGGGAGAGGTGATTAGAGGCAGATGGTTGGAGAGGAGATGATCCCAGAGAGGCTGCAGGAGCCGATCTGAAGGAGCCTGAGAGTGAAGAAACTGAAGGTGCTGCAAGGGTCAAGTTCTCCATCTCATTAGGAGTCTGTGCCTCCCAAGTTTGTCTTCCTCAACTTTGTAGTTCCCTTTATAAAGTGCAGAGTGAAGGGATTTGCTCGCAAGGAAACAGGGAGAGAGAGCAATGAGGCAGCACTCCCCCCCCCCCCATCCTAATTAAAATAAACTTCCCTTCACAACAGGATTACTTTTTTTGCAAACTGGGGTGGAGAAGTAGCTTTGAAACCTGATTCAAATCAAATTAATTATTTTATTTCACATTACATTTTTACAGTTATAGTGGTCAAATAGTTTGACTTAATGCACAGTAGGTGTTTCAAACTTTACATTCGGGTGATTCAAATGCTTAAGGGAAAAGGCTGACAATTTGTTGCAAACATTTTGCTAAACTATGGATCATTTGCCTAATGAAAGAAGTTATGTAGTCCTTACCGGGACTCTGGTTGACCCGGACCCTGTCACTCTACCAGTACATTGAACAGGATTAAGGCCTTTCGTTAACCCGCCTTATAATGCTTCCATTTTGAACTTTTGAACTATGCTCCCAATATTCCTCGGTTCTGATATGAACACGGAATAAAGGGCCTGTCAATCTTCGCAAAATAAAGAAAAATGCAATCGCAATCAAAATGTTTGTTTCCATTCTCAAGTGGTTCATTCTGGGAATGATGAAATGTGAGGATCAACAAATGTTGATTTAAACAAAGGTTGTTTATCTAATTAAAACTCAACAGGATCTGTATCATATGCCAAGAATCATGACTCTTCTTGTCTTCCGTTTACCCCTTCAGCTCGGTAAATCGACAAAAGAACCGCACACAACAGATCAGTTATGATTAGCAAACCGTAATTTATACATATTTTGTATTTCATATTCAGTTCAAAGATCTGCATGATATGTCACCTGTCCCCGGTCATGTGACACGGCCACACATCTACTTCTTGTCAGCCGCCGCCTTCCGTGAAATGGTCTTGTTGGTGTTGGCATATTTCTGCCGGTCGTTTCTGTTCCGGAATAACATATTCAACCATTCAAATTGAAAATGACTTTGAGGGAGGGCCCTCTCTCTAGAGGCTTAACAGCAATGTGTATTTGACAATGCTCTGATTAGCCTCCTTTAAAGGTGAAAAGTATATAAAGCGTAGTACAAAACAAAGCATTCAGAACTGTCAAGGACCTACCTGCTCATCTTCACTTTGTTCCTGCATCCCAGGCCCCCCTCCCAGAAGCTGCTGTGAGCTCCCCGGGTCATCATACCCCCACAGCCCCCGCAGGGCTTCCCGTTACCGTAAGGCTGGAGACAGGACAGGGGGGCACATACATCAGACTATGGACTAAGGAATGATATGCATTGGATACAAAACAATGGAAATAGCGCTAAACCTCTACCCAACACAAAACAAAGATTTTACGTAAAAATACTAATCGTTTTAACATCTGGCATCTAAACTTCTTACTCTAAAAGTAAATAGCCTTATTGTCTAAAAAATAACGTGGCTGAGATACTGACTACGGAAATATACAGGGCTTTCGGGTATATTACCTTTGCGCCCACCAAGGAAGCCAAAGCCATGAATAAAGGCTTTCTCCACTAAACCTCCCCTGAAACGATTATCCCTGTAAGTCCACACTACTCTCATTGTGTTCACCTGCTCCGTGGCACAGTAGCCGCAGATCATCCTGGTGGCCAGCTCCATGAGGTGGTCCTGGTCCTCGTCGTGGCACACGTCGCAGGCGTAGGCCCGTCCGCAGCAGGAGAACCTGGGCCGGGATTATGGGATGGGACGGCCGTACCGTTATAGCTCAGAGCACGCGTGCAAACACTGCTTTTTAACATCGGCCTGTTTCAATGTATCCCAGAATTTGAAGCTGTCCTTAAGTCACTGCCATTGACTTGAAACGAAGACGACATTAACCCCTATCATTTATGTTCTACATCATTATATCTTATTAATAAGATATCACAAAACAACAACAACAACAACCAAAATTGCAATAACAAATTTGTTATTGCGATTTTGGTTGAAACGCCTCAAAACTGTGCATGTACTAAATCAGCCATCCTGGTCGGCTTAGCTCAGAATGTAGAGCAGTTGCCTTGTAAAGGAAAGGCTGCTAGTTCGATCCTCCTAGCTCTGAGTGTTGATGTGTCCCTGAGCAAGACACTTAACCCTAACTGCTCCTGACGAGCTGGCGGTCGCCTTGCAGGGTTGACTCTGCCGTCGGTGTGTCAATGTGTGCATTAACCGATGCAAGTCGCTTTGGATAAAAGCGTCTGCTAAATGCCCCATTTGTAATTGTATCCCGTCTACTGAATTGATGCATGGACACGTGGGAGATGGGTTTACCGTAGCCAGCGGTGACTCTGTTTGTAATGCTTGCAGGCCCCCTTCTCTGGTAGTGGCTTTCCCTTTTGCACGGCCGGATCCCTCACCTTCCTCCCATAGTTGGGAGTTGAATCTTTAGGTCCTGCAGAACATGTGGACAGGTTACAGATGGAACAATACTCTATTATATACTCTAATAATTAGCTATTTCTTTGTCTGCGCACACACACGCACGCACGCACACGCACACCTCTGAAGCATTCATGTAGTTAGATAATGTATTATAAATATTAAAGGCCACATATTTATCTAGGACTTTTTTCTGTATATATTGGTAAACCCATATATATATATATATATATGGCATAAAAATATTAATTATTGAATGTTCGGTAACAATTTTTCAATGGTGTGTATGCCATATCCAATAAAGGCATTTAACGGCTATGTCGTTAAAACACTCTGCACTTTGTGATTGCATCTTTTGCTGGACGTGTGTTTACGTGTTTGACAGAGCAGAGTGACTTGTTGAGGCAGCAGCTGTCGCTTGCAATAATCCCAATAACGTTCTACTAAATTAATTCTGAGTTGCAGCCCTCAAAGGACTGGAGCTCAATGGATGTGGAGGAGTGCGTGTTTAAAGTGTGTTAAAAACCAACCAACCACGTTATAATAACCGGGGTGCAGTGCATGCAGCGGTGTGTGGAGGGCTCGGCAGCCCTGTGAGTGGAGAGTCATGCCACCTGCTTTGTTGGAGCGTGGCGGGATGTACTGGAACCTGGCGCTCTCTGCCAGGATGCTGAGTTTACTGTGGCAGTGCTCGCAATTCAGCTCCTTGGTCTGACCATAGCAGACGTTCTGAGGGGCAAAACGAGAGGAGAGCGAATCAGAATGACCCTCTGCTTCTAGAACTTGTCAAAAAATATTTAGTCTTATTGCATTTCTATTACTACTTAAGTCGTTCTGAATTCAATATAAAGTTCGTTCAGTGGGACGTCAATAAGGGTTTTGCTTCTTCGTTCTCTATTTCAGGTAATTACTAAATTTTCGGTTTAAAGCCTTTTCGTCGTTGACTATTTTACATATTCCAAATCAAACCGATCAAAGGAAGTACCTGCACGGGGCCGTCCTGCGAGCAGTGCAGACAGCCCGCGGTGAGCTCGCAGTCCTGCAGCACCAGGTCGGTGGGCGCGGCGTTGTGGAGGTCCAGGTAGCCCAGCACGTCGCTGTAGGCGTGGAGCAGGCTGGGCCTGAAGGTGGCGCCGATGCTCGCGCTGCACTTCTCACACTGGGCCGTGCACGGCAGGGTCACGCCCAGCGTCAGGTCCGCCGTCACTTTACAGCTGGACACACACACACACACACACACACACACACACACACACACACACACACACACACACACACACACACACACACACACACACACACACACACACACACACACACACACACACACACACACACACACACACACTTATCGATGCACGTAAACAATGCAATATGCATACAGGTAAAGAAAATATAAAAATATACAAAATGTTTATTACTCTTCAAAGACATATCGCAAATTACATTCCATAAATATATATATACATTTTGTAAGTATCCTTCCCAACACTGTATATAATACAGTGTTGGGAAGTTACTTATTATTTGTATACTGAATACATAACTCCGGTACATGTATTCCGTTACTCCCCAACACTATAGACACACACACACATACACATCTGTGTATTCTTTGAACCTGTATTGTTAGTCACATTTTTCCTCGCCCTCTGCACACGTCTACATTTGGCTTCAGTGCAGTACAGTATAAATCAAGGCCTGGTCGTACCGGTTGCACTGCAGGCACACGGTGATCCGGCGGGCCAGCACCGTGGCCGTGTTGTCGCCCAGGCTCAGGCCCAGCAGCTTCACCTCCGTCCCCCTGCGGGGCTCGCTCAGCTTGATGTTCTCCACCAGACGGCTCGACTCCTCGTCCTCGTCCTCCTGTTCCTGTTCCTCCCCGTCCCGGCCCCAGCCCCGTGTCCGCTCCGCCTTCCCCCCGTGTGAACCGGCCTCCGCCCCGTCGTCCCGGTGGCCCGGCCCCCCGCCCTCCTCCTCCTCCTCCTCGTCGGCCCCATCGGGGTCCCCTCGGCCGGGCTCTTCACACAGCGTGGCCTGGAGCTCCTCGAAGCGGATGAACTGCAGCCCGGCGCGCTCCACGTCCATGTCTTTCTTTAGCTGTGGGACACACCGTTCAGACAACGGGAGAGGGCCACAGAGTCACACACTGGAGAACAACACAGAGAATAGAGCCGACGTGTGGGGGGCTGCGACGATCGGCCAATGGACCGGTAAGTTGTTTAACAGAAAACGTTTCAAATCTAATACAATTGATAACCGATTAAGCGTTTCATTAATTGACCCAATTAAAAATTACTCAATGCTTTAGGAATTCTAATTTTTGGTTCATGAATTATTATCAAATTAATACATTCATTTTTTTTTGTGGTTTATCCGATTATATTAAACTAAGATATCACGTTGGAGCCGCAGAACTGGTGATTAAAGACCTTTTATAGACAACGCGATGAATCACCCTCCCTGGAGGAACCACCGCTCGACGAACCGAACAGGAACATAATGGTTCAGTGCAGCATTAAATGTGTGTGCATCCAGGTGACGTAGCGGGCATCAGACGGCGGCCCTCACCTGCCGGGCTCCCTCGGTGAACAGCCGCTCCATGCTGCGGTCCAGCCAGCGCAGGTACGGCCGGAACAGCAGCTCCACCTTCCCCATCAGCTCGTTGGTCGCATGCTTGGCCTGCAGCCAGGCCTGGGACGCCTCCTGCACATACCTGCACCCCCAAATACAGCGCGCTGGTCAAACAACGCGACTGTACCACCCTTTAGGTTTGGTTACTCAATGTAATTAATAGGAAATAGAAGCCTTTTAGAGTTAGTTTACCTGCCCATTACTGATGGAAGGCCCTGGTCTAGCGGTAGGTCTAGAGTGAATATCTGAAGAAGGAGTGCCAGGGTTATGGTTCACATTTGGAGTTGGTGTAATACAGTTGACTATAAGACCGTATTCAGGAATATGAGGAGATGTACGTGTCATTACCTCCAGGGGGTATTTGTCTGGGAAGCTGACCAATATAACCACTTCTTTAAGGTCAAATGGCTGTGGGTCAAAGCAACAGTCCAAGTAAGTATTCAATGCAATCATGCTGCTGTATAATATCATCAATTATATGAATACAAACATATACATTATTCTTTAAAGTGGTCCTTATTGGTCACAATTCATAGAGAAAGTGCAAAGTATACTTCGAATTACATGTATGTTAATAGCTTTTGATGAACAGGTACTGTTTGACTGAGCTTTACTTAACAATCACGATTAATATTGTCCTAAATGTGTCACAATTCATCCCGAGTTAAAACTGTGGCTCCTCCTGTAACGTTGATTGTGTGTTATAAATGTCGTCGGTTAGTGTTTTACCCAGTCAGGATCAGTAGCTTCTACAGTGGCTCTATAAAAGGTTACTTGGCCGTCACCTCGCTCCTGAACCATAAGCTGATGTTTGGGAAAACGCTTCATCATCTGCTGTATCTCGGTGTCGCGGAGCTCTTTGGTGACCTCCTCTGTAATGTCACCAAGCCTGACCTCCTGGAGATGGGTGACGGGAGGAGCAGGCGTCGCTTTGGAGGGTCTGTGTTGAGCTTTAGGGGGTAACTGGTCATCCAGTGGGGGCATTGAGGGTGGATGCCAGAACCGGCATCTGTCTTCCATAGTACAGGAGCCGGAGAGAAAGTAGCGACATGTACGACGAGTAGGTCCTCCACCCCTGGCTACAGAGCCCACCTTGCGCTCCATAGGTGGCTTTGGCTTATGGTCCATCTCCCCTTCAGTGACCATCGATCTGTCAGGCTGGTTGGTAAAAGACCCTTCCTCACACTCGTCTTGCTCCGTTCCCTGCTCTATCGTAGTAGGGTTCAGGTGAGAATCGCTCCTTTCGTGGACAAACCTGCACCTTTTGCCAAAGTTACAGCGTCTTCCCTGTGAGTAGAAGCGGCACAGGGTCCGGGTCTGTGGACCGGAGGGGGTCTGTGGACCGGAGGGGGTCTGTGGACCGGAGGGGGTCTGGGGACCGGAGGAGGTCTGGGGACCGGAGGGGGTCTGGGGACCGGAGGGGGTCTGGGGACCAGAGGAAGGCTTGGCTTCACACAGGGTCTGAGCCTGGGGACCGGAGGAGGTCTGTGGACCAGAGGAGGTCTCGGCTTCTCTCTGGTTCTCCTTCTCGTCGCCTGCCATAGTTTCGAGGACTATACCTAAAGTATGATAAACAACCACAACTGAAGCATAAGCATAGGCAGATGATCTTATTGTACAAGTTATAATATTTTTGTTATGATAGTACATTCTATTCTAGTACGTTCTATGACAGATCTTTGTTTACATCGATGTGATTGACAGTCCACTATTTGTAAACAACAGCCCTACCTCGGTTTAGTCCAGGTGAGATGTCCAAAGCAAAGGCTTGATTCGATCGTAATGTGATAAGAACGATATGTATTTAAAGTTTCTTCCCTTAACTACGTTAGCGACCAGGTTGTAAAAGAGAGGAGTCACACTGGTCAAAGGTTTAAACGGCAAGTTTGATTAGCTTGAAATAAACCCGTAGGATTAAGTTGGTCGCCCCCTATAGTTTCGGAGTGCAACAACATCAAAACCCCCCAAAAAATGCTTACAAACTTAGCAATGTTTAAGGTTGTCATGTTCTCTATATATAGACGGTGTAAGATAGGATGCTTGTAATATCATTTAGTTTCCATAAGGTTTTTATTGGGGGGTAATAACCCTTTTTTATAAATATTTGTTATATCTGTAATAGCAATAGATAGTTATATGACATAAGCAGAGAATACTTGTAATACGAACATGGCAGGTTGACTTTCTAAACGTTAAAGGTTAAGGTTAAGGTTAAAGATGCTGTGGCGCATTGCAATACATGTACAGGACACTCATATTGAACCAACAGGATGCGATCCATGCGGGCCAACCGCGCACTCTAGTGGTCAACCTGATGTACAGCACCTAGAAACAGCACAACAGTCGTGCTGAATACGGGCAGTGCAGTTGAGTCGGTGGTTGACATGTTGAAATAGGATCCCTTTGACTTTGCATTTAACGATCTATTGACACCCCGGTTTAAGAAATGGGCGCTTGTGGTATCACCTCATCGAAGACGGCCTTGGTCTTCCTTAACCTGATCTTTTGGGTGAGTAGGCCCTATTAAACAGCTCGTATGATTTTGCGCCACAGAGCAGCTTAACTTTGTTTACAACGGGACAGTAGTAGAGGCATGCTGAATGATGATTGTTATCAGGTAGAGCCTACATTTGCACGGCTTGTGTTTTAAAGTCAATTTATTAAAGTATTCCATCTGCTTGTTTCTACCTACCATTAATGGTTGGTTTCCATTTAATCTGTTGTTATTTTCCCCGTTGCTATTTCTTGGACATGACTAATTGAGCACCGTGTCGTCTCTCGTTCCAGGCGGCTGCTGGGGTTCTGTGCTATGCTGGAGCGTATGTCTTGATAACATATGATGACTATGATCACTTCTTCGAAGACGTGTATACCCTTATCCCGGCTGCGATTATCATTGGCGTCGGGGCACTTCTGTTCATCATTGGCCTCATCGGATGCTACTCCACAGTCCGGGAGAGCCCCTGTGGACTGGCATCTGTAAGTAGTTAAATGAGACTTCGGGAGCAACCAGGTATATCATGTTTCCACTAAATTAGTGGCAGCTAAATTTTGGAATTGTCTTTTAGGATGCCTTTATTTGAAACCTTCTAAACCTTTTGGGGGGTGTGTGTGTGTGTGTGTGTGTGTGTGTGTGTGTGTGTGTGTGTGTGTGTGTGTGTGTGTGTGTGTGTGTGTGTGTGTGTGTGTGTGTGTGTGTGTGTGTGTGTGTGTGTGTGTTTTTTTATATTTTAAAACTATTTATGGTTTGAATATCACATTATGATTATGTGTTTTGTCCTACAAACAGTCTGCATTGTGTCTTACTATCGACAGTTTGTCTTCATCCTGTTGCTGGTGTTCATGATAGAAGTGGCCGTGGTGGTTCTTGGATATGTTTACAGAGCAAAGGTGTGTATCTCAAGTCTATATCAGTTACTCGCTGAGAATCAGTTACTATAGTTGGGCTTGTCTTAAATTTTCAAACAATAAATATAAAATGCCATTGTACCACCAAACCTAAGTGAATATGTTTCTTTCTGTTAAGTATTAGGCATATGTTTATGTTTGTCAAATCTATTTACACACAAATAATGTTGGTTTCCAGGTTGAAGAACGTGTGAACAGTTCAATCCAGGGTGTGTACGATGAATACAATGGAACCAACAGTGATGCTGCTAGCCGTGCTATCGACTACGTGCAGAGACAGGTGACAACACTCACTCGCTCTGAACAAATATACATTACATTATTATAAGGTTGGAGACGTTCTCGGGGAACCAAGCTTTATTTCTTTCTGTAGCTCAAGTGTTGTGGGATCCACAACTACTCTGATTGGACACACACTCCGTGGTTTGAGGGTTCCAAGAATAACAGTGTACCGATCAGCTGCTGCAGACCGGATCTTGAAACCTGCACAGGGTCCCTGACCCGCACCGAGGACCTGTTCCAAGAGGTAAGGGCCCTTCAACCCTACTGCTGTGCCACACGTCAGGTCTGTCGTAGAGCCACTAGTGTTGTTGGCTGTCATTGAGTCATATCATAACGTCATTAACTAGAGATGTTGATTTATCGTGAAAGAAAGTTTTTGTAGTTTCTAATGATTTAAATGATGATGGGAGGGTATAGCCTGACATCGCCAGACCAATTTGAAAATGTGTATTCGTCTGAGGATTCTGGTGATAAATGCTCCATCCCTTAATGATTGACTTTACTTTGCTGATTGTCGTCCTGAGACCTCTGTAGCTGGGATGTGATATTTGTTTGGTTGGTGACTGTGCGCCTACAGGGCTGTGAAGCTCTGGTTGTGAAGAAGCTGAAAGAGATCATGATGTATGTCATCCTGGCAGCAGTGACGTTTGCTACAATTCAGGTAAGGCGGTTTTGAAAAGCTTGGATTAATGGGTGTTGGAGAAGTCGTGTGTGAACTAAAAAAACCTCAGAAGCCACACAGATGGAAAGCTTGGCTGCATGACCTGTGGTCTGCTTGCCCTGCCCTTTTCTTCTAAGGGTCATCAATTATTGGCCGACTAAATCGGTTGATTTAAGAGGTCTCTTCATGTATAGGTTGTATAGGCTCTTATAAACATCTGCCTGTACTGACCGGCAGACACAAGCTGTATATGTTCTAAAAAGAGACGTCCATTTTGAAATGACATGACATCCTTCTAATTAGTTTCTCCTCGTCCTGCTCTCATCTCAGTTTATTCCATCCTGTCATTGGAATAATCATTCATGACTTTGCTGCATTTTTTTGCATGTAAGTTGAGAAGTTGAGAAGTTGTGTCTAGTTTCATTGAGGCATCTTTACAAGTTAACTATACATATGGATTGGTTCAAATATGTAATTAGAATTCAACAAAACAGAAAACTTGTGATGTGATTTGTGTCTGTCTTTTACAGATGCTGGGCATTCTGTGTGCTTGTGCCGTTCTGTGTCAAAGAAGGCCTGCATCGAACTATGACCGTCTCATCACCGGAGAAACATATGGGTGAAGAAGTTGTACATACACTTACAAACACACTCCTTTTAACATGCAAATAGAGTTGGTTTCTGTCTAGAATTGTATTCTCCAACAACCAAAGGGGAGAACCATTCTTTTGTTTTGGCCTCTTAAAAAGAAAATATAAAGAAATAAGTAAAGTGTGGATCATTCAGTCTCACTGACGGTGAGTGAGGTGTTAATTTCTAGGTAAGACTAGTCTTAACTAATCAGTTTGAACACATTATTTTGAAATTGTGAATGTCTCAAAGAACACTATTGTATCAATATATCTCCATAGAGGGCATACAAGTATAGTATTTTGTCCATATAGTTAGTTTCATCAGCCTTCCAATAAAAGCTGTAGAATTGAATTTCCTGACTTGTAGCGTTTGAAAACTCAAGAATGTAAATAAAATGTAGGAAAGTCTCTGTGTGTAAAACGCTTACCAGCAACACAACCACACTTCACAATGGTAACCATTGAACGCTCAACGTGTGTGCGTTTGTCTGTGTGTGCGTGTGCATGTGCAACTCTCTGCCTGTCTTGATGGACTCATCAATGGGGAACCCTTTAGGAAAGCCTCAAACTGGTTTTATTTGTGCGCCATACATATTGTTAACAGAGATACATTTTGGCACAATGACAAAACCAAGCTTTGCGCTCAAAAAGATAATATTAGACGGTTAAAACCATTGGTCATTGTCAACAACATACATCAGCAGACCTGCAAGAGGATACAGCAATGTAAAGCATAATAATACCAATATCTATAACACAAATAAATAACTTTTTCTTATACTTGGATAACCAGAACGCACAGATAAAGCAGACACATCATGATAATATTGAGTGTCAGTAAAGATTAAAAAAGGGAAAGCATATTTAAAGCACACACACCACAACATTGTGAAATGTAACGTTTCCTTTTTCCAATAAAAAGTCGATAACGGAATCACTTCCCCTTCAGAGACCATGGCCCTTCGTTAATAAAGCAAGTTGAGTTGACCTCATTCCTGGGTGAGATAAGACCCTGGAACCAGTCCACAGCGGCCGTTCCTCTCCGCTGTCCACCAGCCGTCGTCGCCCTGTTCGATCACCACCACCACATCCCCGGCCGTCACCGACAGCTCATCTTCCCCCTGAGTAAAGAACACAGACCAATATTTGAACGGTCGGCTCCAGGCCCATCTAGGATGTGTGGGTTTTGGAGCCAGGCTCACCTGAGCCACGTAGTCGTACAGAGCCTTGAACTGCTCGCTGAACTCTCCGCTCAACTCTCCGCTCAACTCCCCGCTCAACTCCCCGCTCAACTCTGCGCTCGTCGGCTCTTTTGGAAATCCTGGAATCGAGGCATATACACCTTCTGCATCTTCTGAAGATATTCAGAATGAGACGTTGGTTAGCTTGAGGAACATGGGTGCTCGCCAAAAAACGTTTGAATACAATCAGAATGACCTCACTAGCTACGACATGATAATACTCCATCTTATTAAGATGGAGATGTACACCAGTGGCCTACTTCTAGTGGTTTCCAATGACGTTACACATACCTTTAGAATGCGTCACTGGCTCATTGCCGTTTGTTTTCGGGGAACACAGAGCGCTCCCTTGCAGTAGAGTTGTGAACCTAGAAATTACAAAAAGGAACGAGTAAGACATTTTAAAGGTCCCATGACATGCTATTTTAAGTGTTTCTTTAATATAGGTATTAGTGGGCAACTAACACAGTATTCAAAGACTTACAGCCACTCCAAGCCAGTCGCACATTGAGCTTCCCCCAAATGCGCTGTTTTGGTGTCTGTAGCTATAATGCAAATGAGGAGGAGCGAGGCGGGTCAAGGAGGAGGGTGGGGGTGTGGCCCTGAGCAGCTTGAAGCCACGGTACCATGCGCTCTGTTTACAGTGGATGTATTGCAATGGCGAGGCGCACACAGCCTTTAGCCGTGTTCTGTAAATATTCTAGAACACACAGGAGTCCTGGAGCTCTATACCTAAATATTATCATATAGCCTACATAGATATCTTAACATATAATACATATTATCACGGCCAAAAGCTGTCTGAGCCGATATTATGAATCTCAAACGACCGCGTTGGGTTCTCCGACGTTCCTGGTTCTTCCACGTCCACATCAATGTGAAGTAGACTGAACCGCGACAAGGAGGAGAAAGGTATTGTTGCCGGGCAGCGCTTAGGCACCTCCGCCTCCGGCGGTGGTCCCTCAGCGGGGCTCAAGCGGGAGACATTCGCCGCCAACAATCCCTTTCTCCTCCATGTCGTGGTTCATGTTCTTGAGGGAGTCAAAGCCAAAGTTCCTTCCCCCCAATTCATTCTCAAACTTGGCTAAGATAACCCCCACTACGAGTCTCGTTGTAGAAATACCGGAAACGAGAGTCCGACGTGTTATGCGCCATAACACCAAAAGCAGAACAGTTATCCAAATAACAAGGAAGTGTACAATACTTTCGTTACAGCATATCATATAATCCATAGATATCTATATCATATAATACATATTATCACGGCCAAAAGCTGTGTGCGCCTCCAGACGATATTATGAATCACAAACGACTTTGTCGGGTTCTGCGACGTCTTTCACATCAATCTGAAGTAGACTGAACCGCGAGCTGCCTGCTGCCCGCTGCCCGCTGCCGGGCGATGGTGCCTCGCGGCAACCGGCGGCATGTCGCGGTTCATGTACTTCAGTGAGTCAAAGCCAAAGTTCCTTTCCCCCAATTCCTTCTCAACCATGTCTCAAATAACCCCCACTGTCTCGTTGTGGAAATACAAGAGACGTCAAAGAACCTACAAGAAACATTTGCGTTACAGTGTGTGTATTCACACACACACACACGTGGCGCTCGCACGGTCGTGTCTCATTGGCGGGCCAACGTCTCTGGGCGGGCTAGGCAGAGTAAGGGGAGGAGCTTAGATGCTTTATGACGACATAAATAAAGACATTCCAAATCAGCGAGCTTGAGCCTCCGTTTTTTCAAAGGCGAGCAGAACAGCTAGTGCTCGTTTTACACCGAACGCAAGTTTTAGCCACTGGGGGACCATAGGCAGGCTAGGGGAACTCCTATTTATGTTAGAAAACCTCATAAAGTGAGATTTTTTATGTCATGGGACCTTTAAGTGGTAATAATTTAGAAGATCTTCATGTATATAATGGAATTATAAATGGAAAATGGAAATATATTTGAGCTGGCGACTTTCAACTAATTTAAAACCATTAAATGGGCTTCTTACCTTTTCATGACGCCAACAAAGCCAGCAGGATCGCCGTTGTCTGCTGTTTGCCTTTCGTAGTAATTCTCAAATTGGATTGGGGCTGGGAATATGACCAAAAAAATGCATTTTCAGAGGCTAATTCGTTATTTAATGTTTTTGTAATTTTAGTTCTAGGATTGAAGGTGTGGCTTACTTGGAATACAAAGTATGTTGATTGATTCATATGGGGAATATGCCTTACCAGGTGGATTTGGCCCTGTGCGTTTCATGTCCATAAAGCAGTCGTTGTCTTCAACGATGGCACATTTTTCCAGTGTGATCCTCAAATCCTCGTAACACTAAAGAGCCATTTTAGAAACGTATATGTGAAATAGTAAGTTTCCAACGATAACTATAGTGCAACATGTTGGATAATAGGATTTCATGCACCCACCTCATCATCTTTGACGCATTGCAAGGACAGTTGGTTGCTGTGAATCCAGAAGACATTCCTTACAAAGGTGATGCGCTCCTCTTCCATCTGCTGGAAAGCCTGTAACGCAGACCTTGATTAATGAAATGTCTTCAATTCAACTTTTAGAACAATAATGACAGTTTAGGGCTCTACAGTGAAAATTTCACTTCCTGACATCCAGTATTCAAAAGCAGTCGCTCCACAGGTTGACTTTCGCAAGATGTCCTTTCATTTTCATTGTGACGTCCCCTGTCTAACTTGTTGCCCTTAATGCAAGAGTCACATTCATTGGCTGTAGGTGGGGTTGATGAATGGGTTAGTGATGTACAGATGACAAACCACATTTCCACTCTGGTTAATTGTGTGGGACGAGAGTGGAAGTGGGTTCATTCTTTTTTATGTAGACTTTCGAACTTGTGTGTCTTTTCTACAAAAGTGAAATACATAAATCATGAATCAAATCGATGTTTTAACCCTCTGCATAGGAATTGGAAGGCGGGAAGGCTTTAGTTAATTAGTCCTAGGATTGCGTTGCTGATTTTGTCTGGTTAGATGGTTAATTTAAGATAAAGGTTATGGTAAAGTTGTTGTTTTTTTACTTTCAAGAATAAGTATAAAGCTTAAAGGTCACATTAGTGAGGATGGTGTAAGCAAGGCAGTCTACCTCACACGTAGTCACATGTGTCAATTCCCATTCTTGACGAATCTTGTCAAGCTGCTCGATGTTTGAAACGTATTGTTTCTCTAAACAAAATAATATGCATTAGTTCCTCTTCGTGGGGTCAATTGATGTGATAATAATGAATTCCATTGCTCATTATGTTATATCTATCAGACTTCCTCACCAGCTTCTTCGGCCGCTTCCCTGCACTGCTTCGATTTGTTCTGTAGCTGAAGGAAAATAAAAGTATATTCAAGTTACTTTAAAGCTTTGAATATTCAGTAGAAGGCAACATCAGACATCATTCATTAAAGTTGCAATGTGTAGCATTTCAACTAGCTTGTAGCTTAAAATGACCTGGACATACAATATCTAGTCAATGTCAATCGATAGGGACTTCTATAATGTTATCAATAAAACCACAACCTATATGGCAAAATCTAAAAATAAAATTGACCTTGATTTACGAGAATCGTACTCGGTGTTAAAACTATATTTTAATACCTGGGAATCACTCTTGTGATCGACAATCATGATTCCCAATATAAACTTTAGTTGGTGTAGGCCTACAGTAGGGTTTTCAATGTACCTTTTCTGTCTGTTTGGGTGTGGCTGTGGCTGCAGCAGCATTGCCAATCTTGACAGCCGCCTGCTCGGCCTCGTCAGCCTCTTTGCATCGCTGCTCATAGGATTTTTTGGACTGAAAATGTAATCTAACTTTATTAAACACAAACAAGAAATGAAAAAGAAGAAAAAAAAGCCCTTGTAGGCTGCCGCCAGTTCTGCATTGACCAAAACAAGAGCATTCCTGCATGACTGAGTTATCGTGTCACCGGCTTCCTGTACAGTCAGCATGAGATCTACCGTGTGTTTTGAATGGTTGTAGTGGTAGATGATATAAAGATGGTTAGACCACAAATGAAAAGATCCATCAGTAAAAAGCTGAACTTACCTCCATTGTTTTTTTAAACAGGCATACTTTTGTTTTCTGGACCTTTTCCATGAGTAATTCCAACTGGAGATGTAAAAATAAATACTTGATGTATCAGCACAAATAGGCTATTTGTCTAATGTAACATTAATTTATGTGTAATAATTACATTTCATATTTCATCAAATAACCCAAGAAGGTCCAAACTTAAATGCAGTACAAATGCCTAAACTAATGAACAAGTAGTATACTTTGATTCAAGTCACCTTCTTCTTCTGCTCTTTCTGCTGCTCTCTGTGTGTCTCCATGCTCTTCGCCTCCTCCTTCAGCATCCCAGAGAGGTGGAGGTGAAAGAGACCAATCCTCTCAATTTCTAAAAAACAGAAACACGTGTCTTTAAATTAAACAAATGAAAACGCTGAACAAAGAATGACAAGAAGAAAACGATAAAAGATATTTGATCAATCCGTGTACATACGTGTTTTCACTTCATCAAAGGATTTTCTTAAGGTGCTGTTTGAAAAATAATAACGATTTTGAAAGGTTAATCCATTGAAATATAAAAAAAAATCATAATAGGATTATGTTGAGTATCATTAAGGGCTGGCCTAATACTAAATAACATATTTCTATTTACTTGATTTCATAAATGCCTCCAGTTTTCCTCGCGATAGTGACCAATTCCTTTCCATATTTCTCTTCTGCGGATGCCCTATGTAGAATACACATTTTCATTGAATTAGAGTACATTAATACTGTTATATATTTATTGTAATTGTGTAATTAAAGCCTTCTACAAATGACATACCTCATCTTCAGCAGTTCTTCAACGTCCTTGCATGTCCGTCGGCCATCACAAAGTCTCTGAATTATGGCTTCATATCCCATGTTGCTGATGAAGTCCACTCCCTAGAATTGTCCAATATGATAACTGTCAATATAGTGTTAGGGTTAGGGTAAGGGTTACCCTAACCCTAACCCTAATATCAACAGGCTGCATTATACACCCAAACATACAGGACATACCAATGTCGGCAGGGCTTTCAAACGGCTATATGTGTCTACATGTAATGTTTATGTGTCTCTCCTGTATATATAGCAGTGGAGGCTTCTCCATTGAGGAGAGGGAGGAATATCCTCCCTAACATTGTTGAGAATAAAAAATGTAGATTGCCCAGACTATTGTAATGAATTAATGCCCTTAAATATGACTACTTTATTGCCTTTGAATATATAATGTTCGTTTCCCTGGGTAAAGGGACATTAGCACCCCCTATCGCCTATTGACAATTACTTCAGGGAGGAACGTCCTCCCTCCGCCTCCGTTGACTCCCATTCATTTCCCCGAAAGTACTGGCGGCCGGTGGATAACATGGGTTTCAATGGGAGAGAGGAGGAAAATCCTCCTCTGAGTGGGTGGGACCTTAAGGGGTCTGATTCGCGCAAAAATCTATCCGTCTGCGCTATGAACCAATAAGCAGGATCCCTGGACGTTGAGCAGTGTTGCCAGATTGGTCAGATTTCCCACCCAATTGGGCTATCTGGCCAATCTGGCAACGCTATCGATAACAAACCCGGTCTGCATTGCCGCGGTGCTCAGTCAAGACGCAGAGCAAGTGAAATCTGCGATAGCGAGATCCTAAATGAACAATGGAAACATTGGAAACGGAGGCCATTGTTAACGTCTTATTACAAAAATCATTCCATTCATTCAGTTACAGTGCTAAGTTAGCGACCAAAGAAAGAGGTAGACCACTTCCCAAAATCAAGGTCACCAGAAGTAATGGCAACGTCAGTGTTGCTAGGTGGTTTGCTACATGGTTTGCTAGGTACGCATGGCTTGCTGGTAGCATTACAAGCAATCGACTTTATTGCTGGCCTTGTTTGCTTATTATGAATAATAGCAAATCTCCAACGTGGGCTGTTCATGGTTTCACTGATGTTGTCTTCGCAACGCAAACAGCAAGGAGGATTGACCTGATCTATAAATGAAGTCCCTCAATCTGAATAGTTAGGCTTACAGCCCATGTAAATAGTTTTGAAATAATGTTCTTGTTGTTCTTTTACTAGTTTGTTACTCTGACCGCTCTGTTTGATATTGTGGAAAGGGTGTTAGTGAATGATTCAGAGCATGATGCATTTTAAATGGCATCACTTTGGTTCTTGAGTCTTTTCTTAAAACAATTGTAACTGAAAATAAACATAGCTAAATAACTTCAGTCAGTGAGGGCAAAAATAGGCCCAATGATAGGCCCAGATTTTTTTATTTACTTTTACAAATCAATAGTAGGCCTGATTTGACTAATATGCTTTGCATCCTTTCCTTCTCAAATTACGGTGTTGCCACTGGTGGCTTTGTATACATTTTGTTCACATAACTCCCTCCCTTCTATTTTGTAGTTCACCAAAACACCCTGAAACAACTTGAGTCTCACATTCTTATGCCACCATACACCAACAGTGCAAGCAGGCCAATGGCAACCAAGCACGCAGTCCTTCCTCCCTCACTTTAAAAACCACCAGCCGCCACTGATATATAGCCTATTATATAGATATAGCAGTTTAGTTATAGGTGTTTTAGTGTGTGCTCTTTAATTGAAAGGATTGAGGATCTTGAGCAAAATCAGTTACGTTACAACATCAAATGATACAAGCCCCAGGAGTTGGTCAATAGTAATCTTAACCAAAGTCAATATCAGTCGTTTAGATGCATAATTTAAAGTGTGCTATAGTATAGATAAAGGATTTATGTAAAGTATAATGAAAACATTTGAATGTTGAACAGGATGCACATATGAAAGAGGGGGGGTTTATAGGTACCAAAAATTAAGTAAGCTGTCTTTTTTATAAGGCTGCAATGGAATAATTGTGCTTGTGTTGCATGAAAAATCACTCAGTTTTCAGTTACTTTTTTCCATTTATTGTGTTTGCCCTCAAATTGTAGTGTATCAGTTGGATTTATCTACCTACATTTCAATGATCTATTTACAATTTATGAAAAACTCAAAATAATAAATCATATGAAAACCACTTAATGCGCCTTAGTTTGTAGTTAAAACAAAACTTAGTTAAAACATTTGTTCACAAAGAGGACACCTTGAGGATGTTCCGAGTCATGAGTCACATAGCATAGCGAAGAGGAAGTTAACACACAATATTTCATTACGCATTGTTTTAATTCATGTACACATACACAACCTTACTGAAACAGTAACATAAATAGCAACTTAATGCATTAGTTAATTAGGTTTAATAACATAATTGGCCCACTTACCCAAAAGACATCTTTGAATTGTAAAGCCATTTTAACAGCCGGTAGATAATAGTCCCTTTGAACGGTCCCTCAGTCGAGTTCACTATGCAAAGCTTGCCTTCCAAAAAGATTTGACGGGCCGTGCATATCAGGGTTGATATGAACTGAAACTCTTTGTGACACATTCAGGAAACCAGCCTTGACACTCACCAGTGCCTCGGTCGTTTGAATGAGGAAGAGCTGCAATGCACATCCCACCAAAGCACATCCAGAGTGAACACAAAGATTTCTTTCTTCTACTGGTTAGTTAATAACTGCAAATAAGGTGAGGGGATAACTTCTGAATAATAACTGCAATACAGCAGTACCTCAGATATCCATTGAGCAAAACTTATTTTAAAAAGTTCTGCTCATATAGGCTTAATTAATTCATTTCTTAAAAAAATAAGATATGTAAGAGATTTCTTTTTGGAATAATACAAAATAGACTCCAGATTTAGAGTTTGTGCACACATGAACATTAAAGGCACCCAGTGCAACTTTCGAGGCAAAAATAAACATTCAATTTCTAGTCTTTTTTACACGTAGTATATTTCAATAACTCCATACCATTACATATCGACATTCAAGGAGTGAAGATGAGACGTCGTTGTGTGGTGAGAACTGATAGAAAATCGTAAACAAAAACAAGGGGCCCCAGCTTCTTTATTTATTGCGATCTCACTAAAATAAACAGGATTCCAGTCGGCAATCCTCGGAACAAGACCGATGAGTCCCGAACGCTTCCGGAGATTCTAAAATGTGATCCTGTCACTGGTTCTGTTTGCCAATGCGCGAATTGTTTTCTAAGTGTGTACATACTTTACGATACGCACCCACATTCAAATTTTGTGCCGTTTTGTGCCGTTTTTTACCGTTTTGTGCTGCTTTTTCTGCGCCCGTGGTTTTCTCATTTCTGTAAGGATGGCACATCGTCCTCCCCGAGCAACAAAGCAGAAAGCCCTGGAGGGTTTTCACCTGATGGAGGAAGATTCCAGCAACGAGGTATGTAGAAAAGTTTTGTTTTCTAACTTTTGCGTGGACCGTAACGTTATGTGTTGTCATCGATCACCGGTCTCAACGGTCTCGACGTCACGTGTTCGGAAAACTCTGAGGCTTGCCGACCGGAATCCTGGGTTATTTTTTGTAGGTTACAATAAATAAAGAAGCTGGCGCCCATTGTTTTTGTTTAAGATTTTCTATCAGTTCTCACCACACAACGACGTCTCATCTTCGCTCCTTGAATGTCGATATGTAATGGTAGGGAGTTATTGAAATATACTACGTGTAAAAAAGACTTGAAATTGAATGTTCATTTTTGCCTCGAAAGTTGCACTGGGTGCCTTTGATAGCGAAGTTATAATTCGTCGTGTGACGTGATCAGTTGGCGACCGTAGTCTGTCACTTCACTGTTCATGAATGACTCTTGATTTTTCAGGACCTCTGCCTCTGAGATTTTCCCATCTCCATCATGATCCATTTCCTTGACTAGATGAAGAGCCTGTTGACCACAGAGCAGTAACATAATCAAATGAACATGAAAATACACCACCACTTTCAGCCCCTGAGCATTAACGTACGCATCAGTCCCGTCGCGGCTAGAACTCACTGAGCTTGTACTTGTAAAGTATGAACTTTATTGGTTTATTCTTGCTTTGTGGTATTTTCCATTTTACACCCTGCTCATCTATATTAAGACTACTAAATATCGGTTTCTCACCTCTTCCCTTGCTGAGCCGTAACTATTGGGAGCCACCCAGCGAAGCTGCTCTTGGGGGTTCAGTTTGCCGTCTTTATCCTGGTCGTAGAGCTCTTTAAAACGCACAGTTTCCTCCACCTCCCACTGAGATGGAGTGCTATCTCCTTGGAAAACAGAAATACAAGCAACAATTCAGCATGAGGGGAAAATGGTTGACACACACTTGACAACATGAATCAACATGAATACGTGTTAGCCGTATTTGACGCACGCACGCACGCACACGCACACACACACCATTGCCACGGACATCCCCAATAAACTCTGTTAGACTGATGAATCCATCACCGTCCCGGTCATATTCGCTCAACACATCCTCAATGGTGAAGTCCTGTATTACAGACATACAGTTATTATTAGGTTCATGCAATGCTGGAAATCAAAAAAGGAAGGAAGTAATGTGCAATTGTAGAAGTAAACATTCAAGAGTGTTGAGTCAGAGACACTTACGGCCATATGATCCACCTCAGAAGGGTGCGTGAAGGCGAGAAACTCTGGCAGATTAAGCCCTGCTGTGTCGTCCACATCAGCGAAATCAAAGCGCCTTTTCTCCTTCAAGCTCAGCTATGTTGTAGGGAGACAAATCCATGAGGGTCAGTGTGATAACCCACACAACGTGACAGGTCCCGTTTGTGTTTCAGCACTACGACATAAGAGTGTGCAGCCATTACATATCTGATGGACTCTTGTTCAGGGTCGTTCGAAACCGCAGCATCGTCGAGGGTGATGAGCCCTTGTTGCGTGTTGTACTCCTCCCAAGACACCACGCCGTCTGCGTTCGGGTCGAACTTAGGGAAGCGCTCCTCCACATCTTCCAGTGCATATTTTCTGTAGACCTGCTGGATCCACAGAGCCAGCTCCTCTGTGGTTCAGAGTGAGATCGGGCATGATTATGGTTGTCAGATGAGCACACTGCCACACAATGTAGAGTAGTGAAGTGGTCATTCTCGTGGTGAACAAACAAACTCAAACGTGCGCTTACCTGTTGATAACATTTTATCAGAGTTGATATCAATCTTTTTGACTATCTCAATTATTTTCTCCCTCTGCTGCGATGGGTCCATTTGACCCGTTTCTTTGGTGTTCTAGAAATCAACGAAAAAAGGTTGAGGACATGATGACGGGATGATTAATCGGGAGCAAAAACCGAAAACAAGGACTGTGGTGGAGATGTTAAACAACCTGATTGCCAAGAAGCACATTAACATCATGTCCAGGGTTGTGCTGCTGATCAATATAGTGATTATCTTCAAGGCCGGCTCCAAAAGCAAAGTTTATTGCGAGCAACGCTATCAGGGCTGAAAGTGTCATCTGCGGAAGAACACAAAAATGCATGTATGTTGTGTGTATTACACAGGTATAACTCAATAATTGAAAGATGTGCAAGATGTATTGTTAGGTTGGACTAGGTGTGTATGCTGAGGGCGTTTGAAACTCTTAAAGGAAAGCAATCAGGGGAAATATGTCATAAATGAAATGTGGTGAGTGACAGTGACAGTGATGGTAATCTCAACTGGGCAACACCGTTGGTACAAGGTTTCAAAAACCGTTGAGATAACGTGTTAAACAATGCATCTCACGGGTTGTTAAGCTCAATGTAAAGCTGACAGTAGGCCTGTGTGTTAGTCTACTGTGTTTGGGAGATAGTGGACGGCGGACAACAATTCAACCCATGTATCGACGATAGCAGGGGAAAAAAAGAGGGATGCATCATGAAGAATAAAAACATACGTATTATTATCAAACCACATACTCATAACATAGCATTCCGCTTTTACCTTGAAAAACCCTTTTCCGAATCTCCAAACAACATGCAGATGAACAGCGAACTACATTACGCGCCTCTTTACGGTTGCCATGGTAGATACTTTGAATCCCGCCCTACGAACAAGCCCAACACCCTTTGACCCACACATAACTCCACATGATTGGTCAGTATACACAATTGTCCTCTTGTCCGCATTGTTATTGGACAACCGCCGTGCCTATCACACACGTGACACCGGAACACTTCCGTCGTTTTTTGGGAGGTTGTTGTGCTGTCATCGCTATGCTATGTTTCTCCATCAACTTTAGACGAGACGACCCGCTTCGTTATTAATTCACGATCTTTCCCGCTGAGCATTAAAACTATCCTGCTTCCATGTCCAAAGATAGCCGACATGATGGGCGAAGACGTAGCGCTGGTCAGCACCGTCTCGGTCCAAGAATAAGCCAAGGCGGGGATGGACGAGACAGATCTGGTAGCAATAGCTCAGGCTCCTCTCACGGAGGAGGCAAGAGCAAGAACACACCCATAGTAGCTCTGAAGGTAAGTTTAATAGTGAGCACGCATGTATGTTTTGAAGCAACACATTACATTCCAAACACAATGAATTAACGTCATTCCAGTGCAACTGTGCGTTGCCATGCGAACTTCTGCCCAGCTGGGTAACACACGTTGAAGGGTCCTCATAAGTTCAAAGAACATTTCTTGCCTTAGGTCAGGGCAGGCCATGTTCATTGGTATAGCTCTCTTTCGTAGGCTAGTGGGTCAAATGGGGGTGGATGAAGGTTGACCGTGGGACTCATCCATCTTTGCTTTGGTTGATCCCCCCCCTGATTCCACACATAGTCATCTTGCTCCTCATATAGATACTCTTTTTTATCTTTATGTGACGTTCATATATTCACTTTGTATGCTGTGCGAACCACCCCTCCCTGCTATTGTGTGTTGTCTTGTTTGGATCACTGAACTTCATTTAACCTCAGTGTTTTCCCCTGTAGTCTTTTTCTTTGTCCCCATGTGGTATGTGACTCATCAGACGTCATGTCCTATCAGATGTAGGGCATTGGTCTGTGGTTGCAGTGCAAGGCTTGCATTAGTACACTCATTGTGCCTGTAACTACTCTGCTATAATGGGCAACACAGGCAGAGTAGCAGACTGATTTGTAACACATGGCTGAGCTGGAGGAAAGGCAGGCGAGGGAGGGGAGAAAGAGGGGGGGGGGGGGGGGGGGGGGGGAGCATGTACAGGGGGCTGTGATGCAGGGCAGGCAGAGAAGACTGTAGAGCTGTAAACACGGAGGACTGTATGCAGAGCAGAGGAGCAGGCAGACCGACAGCAGCGGTCATACGGACAGCGGCAACCAGCAACCCACCGGCTCAAAGGGATGGCTGCCCCAAACTCAGCAGAGTGCTGAGTGCTCAGCCTGGATCACAGACAGACAGCTACTGACACTGCGGGGGGGGGGGGGGGGGCAGTGGAGGGGTTGAAACAGCTGGTCAGGTTGCTATAGCAGCGTTTGGCTACACAGTGGCGCACTATTTTGGTCTTGCAAGTAAGATGACGGCGGCACCTTGCACTGTTGGCGGCTAGCCCAGGCGGAGGACAGGTTGGTGAAGTGCACCGTTAAGTATGTCAGGGCTGGATAAAGAAGAGGAGCCTGCCTACAGACTCTGCTTCTTTTCAGTATGTACACTTCAGTCTTTCCCTTTCCCTTTCTATGTTGCTGCTCGCCCCCTCCTAACAGGCTGGCTTTCACCCATCTGTGTTGGTGTGCGTGTCTGTCTATCGACCATTTGAAGAGGAAACCCTACACCTGCTCTTTCCCCCCCTCAATGGCACAATCCAAAACTCGTCTGTCTGCATGTTGAAACACTTGACAGGCCAGGGTGCTCCTCCTGTGTGATTTCCACATTTGGAAGAGGAATGATTACTACAAGGGACACACACTTATTTTTCTCAATCACTGCTTAGCTGACAGGCATGTTGTTTGCAGCTGATTTAACTGGATCAAAGATTTCCCTCTGTAAGCTTTGCATGATGATATCAGTCTTGGGTGTTTTCTGCTCATTAATTGTATGTGTTAATTACTATTTTCAATGTTCCTTCATCTCTGTACTGAGCTAGGCTACTCTACTTTAGATTTTCTATCTCCTCAAAAGTAGGTCAGCTGTGTATCTCTCCTGGGGACATCAAATAAACCTGGTAGCAGCCTGGGCAGTGCCATGACTGCACGCTTCTTTTACACATTTGAAAACCTTTAATGTACCCAAGACATATTATTCTCCTGACATGAATTCAAATGTTACCATATTTGGTGAACAGATGAAGATGAATTATCCAAAGCAGCCCCATAGTGTCTTGGATGGTGCATGAGATGAGACATATTCATCTCTTGGAATGCACTAAATTAATAAATTTGAATGTTACCATATTGGGTTAACAGTTGAAGACAAATTATCAAAAGCAGCCCCATAGTGTGTTGAATGGTGCATGAAACAACTCCACTGCCAAGATGCGCTTTTCAGACTTTGCTTTGGAATGAAAGGGCTGAAAAGGAGAGAAGTGCTGCAGTGTTCTTGTTTGAATAGCCGTGCTTTTGAGAAGAAAAGGTCCTCCTTCCTCCATGATTCACTTGCTATGAATTCAAAGACACTCAAGTATTTTCCTGAGGTTAGGCTATGTTAATCTTTTAATTTATACAGTCACGTCAACTTAATGCCTGGCTATTCATCTCTTGGTTTAAAGGTTCATTAGCAAGTATATAAATAAATGTCTTGAATTATTCTACTTTGCAAACCAAGAGTCCTGAGCTGGATGTACTTTCCAAATGAAATTCTCAAATTGTTTGACGGCGATATGTCCTTTAATAAGCCTCATAATCAGTTAGATGTTGGAACATGTTTATTCATTAAAATAAAAATAAATGTTCCAGGGCAAATCTGCTGGAAATAAATGTTATTTCCAGCAGATTTGCCCTCAGAGAGCTCCCAGGGTGCTGTGTGATGTGGCAGTACAGCGATTTGCATCCCTGAGAGAAACAGAGCGAGAAAGCAGAGGGTGCACAGAATGAAAAGATTGGTTGTTTCACTGTTGCATAACATGCCACTGAATAGAGCTACATGTTATACACATATTACAAACCTTATTTATTTTAAGGCTGACTTTTTCTCAATCAAATAATTTGATAGCCCAGGTTTGAGAGTTGAAGAAGGAAGCATGTGACCTTGGGTGTCTTGAAAGGCGCCTCTAAATGAAATGTATTATTATTATTATTATGTGGCTCACAGGATCCTACACTGTTGTGTCGTGTTCACGGATTACTGTAAAGTTCACTGGCGCATACTTGATGCACGGCCGGTCAGGCGTGATGCTGCACACTAGGTTGACAAGCCCTACTTCCTTCCTTCTTGCTCTTCCTAGGCCTATGCACAATGCTTGTGCATAATGTGCATAATGCTTAAGGAAGCACTGTGATTGGTTAGGGGATCATTAGACAACACCATGATGTGCCTGGCGTGCAGTTGGTGCAGGGTACTTAGCCTGGGAGTCATCAATGTCCTACAGTCTACCTGTAGGCATCCCTTAGCAAAATGCATAACTCCTACCGGTTCCCTAATTATTCACAGCGCGTTGCTCTGGGTTAAAGCGGCCGCTAAACGACTCCATTGTTATTTGTAAAAACCTTGCGTCTCCCAGTTGGCTTCCTGCTTTCCGGAGCGGGCTATTGGCTGACGTGATTATGCCTGATGAAAGCCCCTTAAAGTGCTCGCTTTGCCCCCCCACGCAGGCGTCCTTCCAGCGGTCCAACAGCCATGACAAGGTGAGGAAGATCGTGGCGGAGGAGGGCCGTGCAGCCCGCAACCTCATCGCCTGGAGCGTCCCCCTGGAGAGCAAGGAGGAGGAAGGTACGACTATCGAGACGTATCCGTGTTTTTTGTACCCATGAACACACCGTTCAACCGATCCATTCTGTTAGTCAAGAAAACCACATGCAGGACCAGTAGGACCAGGTCTCTGTGTTATGTCAATAGGCCGGTCTTGGAAACGGCAGCAATGTAACTGGTTTTCAGTACAACTTATATGCACTTCTGCTTGCGGATGGGCTATTTCTATATTCTCTCGATCGATGGGCACATTTTAACATTAGTGAAGTTGCAAAAGTCATATGGCCAATAAAGGTACAACGAAATCCGGATGGGAGTGTTCTCTTTATTTGTCTTTATTACAGAGAGAGATCGTTTGTTACTAAGGCATGCTGTTTTCTGGTTATTTTCTATTCCGTTGCGTGAGGCTGATGTTGTGGATTGGATTCCATTCGAGGACACAAATATACAAATGTATAATTGATTTAAATGTTATGATGTATTAGTAGAAAAGTCTCCCGTACAATTATTTGAATGAAGCCCTGAGGATATCATGGCTAAAAGGAGAATGTATTTGGTCTCTGTAAAATGTGTTTGTGTGTGTTCCCATTGATGTTTGGGTCACTTCTTCAATGGGCTATGCGCTATCTTTGGTAAACACATCTCGAATTGTGACATTGATTATTCTGATGCAATCTCCGGACCACCATATTTGTTCCTTATTTAGTTGTAATAGTGTCTTCTCTCCTTCGTTCACTAGCAAAGTCCAAAAACAACTCCAGCGGCAATGCAAGAGCTCAGCGAATCAACTCTGGACTAAACCGAAATAAGAAACAGGTGGCTGCTCTATGTTTTCTTCAATGTCTCTGTTTTCTCAATATCATACTTTTTCCCAAAATAACGCAAAAGGGTGTCAATGAGTAAACCTAACACTAAGTGGCGCCATACACCTAAAAACATCCAGCCTCGAACACATTTGCATTGGCTATTCACATTTCAACCATAATAAGGCTTAATGTTCCAGCAGTAACCCCAGCAGTAACCCCAGTTCCCCTGTTTATGTTCGGGGTCCACGCAGCATGCCGGCGTGGACGGCAAAGTCACGGCGGGCCTTTTGCTGGACAAGATGGCGGAGAAGAGCCCCACTAAAGCCCGGCAGCCACGCAAGGTGGACCTGCGGGCACGCTACTGGGCCTTCCTCTTCGACAACCTGAGGCGCGCCGTGGACGAGATCTACGTCACGTGTGAATCGGACCAGAGTGTGGTCGAATGCAAGGTCGGTCTCTTTATTTCTATGAAAAAAAGTTGGGGGCTGGAATTAAAGCGATTGAAGTCACCATCTGTATACAGAAGGTGACATTCAAGTTATCTGAAGGGGCTTTACCATTACTGGCCACTGGATGGAGGCACTGACACTGGTCTCATAACCCAGCCCTCTCCTCCCCTTGCATTCCTCTTGATTTCTGCTTTATGTCAGAGGGGCTCACTCGAAGCTCACTGGCAAGAGATTTATGAAATGGCCCTCGTTTAGCCTGTCCAAAGGGATTGAAACAATGTGATTTCATATTCGTTGCATTTGTTTCAGGGCGTTCACTGGTGTGTGTGTGTGTGTGTGTGTGTGTGTGTGTGTGTGTGTGTGTGTGTGTGTGTGTGTGTGTGTGTGTGTGTGTGTGTGTGTGTGTGTGTGTGTGTGTGTGTGTGTGTGTGTGACATGAATTATGAATTTGGATGTATCCCCAATATCCTATGCTTCGCAGTAGTTGCCTAAAATGAGCCAACCATCAACACTCGCTGTGAATTCCTCGTCTTCTTCTTTGCATTATATGCCATCATTGTGAATTCTCCAGATAAGGATTATCAGACATTCAGCAATTGTTTGGCGTGGGAGCTGGCAGGGTCAAATTTGGTTATTGTACGGTCCAAGTGATGCGGTCGTTTGCGGTCTCATCCGGGCAACGTCTAGATAAGCTCAGGGTGGCTGTTCATGCCTGAAAGAGGCTTTAGTGTCTCGTCTTCCAAACGGATATAGCACATTGCGCTATTTTTTTGTTTTGTTGATCCAGGCCGTATAAATATCCATTTATAAACTCGTTATCACGCCAACATTCTGAGAAGGGCTTCACACAGAAAGGCCCACATTTGAATCACACTTGACCGCACAGCCTTGCCCTCTCAATCACACACAGACGACACAGAGGAACAGAAACCCCCCCAAAGAACTGTGGGTTAAGAATCAACAGCGGTGGTAGCTTGTTCTGGAACCGCTGCTAATTGGCACCGTCGGGTTAATATTGGCACAACGTCATCGTGCCCGTGTGCTATCGATTCCCCTGCCAGGCCCCATTAGCCTGAGCATGGGACTGCTGATGGCCTGTGGTCACCACCGGTGGGGCGGCCTCCCCCCCCCCCCCCCCCCATCTCCCAACCCGCAGGGGTTGGCAGGTTGTCATGTCACAGTATCTGGCCGGCTGCAGAGTGCCGTGTCCAGCCCCCCCTCTCCTCCACCCATCCCTCCCTCCCTCCCTCCCTCCCCCCTCCGCCGCCCTACTCCTCCACCGCATCGCCATGGCGTCGTCTAATGGCGACCGCCACCCCCCCCCCCCCCCCCCCCCCCCCCCCTCCCCAACCCAACTCACTCTCCATCACGGCTAGGTGCTGCCGCCTCTCCTAATCCTCATGCCACCCAGCGCTGGTCCTAATGGACCCTGATAGATGATGGAGTTATCTTGGGGGGGAGGGGGGGGGGGGGGGGGGGGGGGCAGAGTGCTCTGAGATCGTCTCCCAGCCGCAACAACCCTCCTCCAGTGGTGTTCCCTCACATCAACACCCCCCACCCCCCTCGATGTGGAGAGAGGGGGGATATAAATCAGTGTGCAAGTTTGTGATTCATGGGAGTTTATCAAACAACGGCCACATCTCTCTGACCTACAGTCACCACGTCTAATTGCCGCGCTGTCGGCCTGCTGATTTATCCGCGCATGCCGAGAAGCGACAGAAACTTTCCGGGGCATTTTTGCGGAACGGGGTATTGATTGCCTTTATTATTATTCATACAAGTTATAATAAAAAGAGCCACAAGTCGCAGAGGGTAATGTTATTTGGTAGTGTTGTATGATTGCGGTCGTGTCAAACATGGTACCAATGGCATGTTCATTACATTTTCTACCTGGGTTGAGTCATCAAAGCTGGACCTGTTCCCCATCTTAAGTCTCGTACTATCCAGTGCGTGCAGTGCGCACACACACACACACACACACACACACACACACACACACACACACACACACACACACACACACACACACACACACACACACACACACACACACACACACACACACACACACACACACCAGCATTGTGATAGCATGCGCTTGGCAGGCTAATCCTTCAGTCATTCCCCTGTGAAGCGTCGTTGTGTTGAAGGTTGCATTTCGGTAAGTGTGCCCGTTAAAATGACGTGAAGGGCCCGGACTTTTTTATTTTATTCCTTTTTTTTTTTTTACAGCGCCATTCGCTTACCGTCTTATTTGTCTGAGACCCCCCACACTCCTCCCCTCCCCCCGCGTTCATTACCAAATGAACAGCAGGCTCCCTGACAGTGGATTGGGAGCTGGTGGTGGGGGGGGGGGGGGGGGCGGGGGCCCCTGGCCTGTTAACCAGCCCCTAATCAGCAGGCCCCGCTGCTGGGCACATCTTTCACTAGCCTGACTTGTCTATTAACTAAAAGCACCGTGAAGCTTTTCTCTCAATTACCCCTCCCTCCACGCTCCCCATCAATCAGCGGTGTCTGCTCCGCCCGGCGCACAGCGGCCACCTCTGTTGCAGTCACTCAGTGGTGCACATGCAGAGGACTTGGCAATAATGGTGCAGGCTCTGTGGTCTCGTCTTGTCTCGGGGTGGTTGAACGCTGAAAGCTGCCTCGTTGCGCACGGACATGATTTGGTTCGAGGTTGGGTGCAACCAAAGATCATTGTAACCCCGACGTGTTGCATATCTTTAATCTGACAAATGTGTCAAATAATAACGAAATTGAAGGGCCAATTACGTTTATAATAATAAACAGGAGAATCTAAATAAATGTTGAACACATTATGCAATTTCAATATAATATAATTCAGTACAGCCTTTCGTTTGGCGAGTGCAGCGTTCCTCTGTTAACACAGTTCTGCCTTATTTTCCGTCTCTAGGAGGTCCTGATGATGCTAGACAACTACGTAAGGGACTTCAAAGCTCTCATCGACTGGATCCAGCTCCAGGAGAAGTTGGAGAAAACAGACGCTCAAAACAGGTGATCTCTCTTTCTCTCCCCATGTCCCCCTTCTACATTTCTATTGCTCCCAGAGGTGTAACTCAACGTGTGTGTCTGTGTGTGTGTGTGTGTATGTCTGTGTGTGTGGTCGGTCCCCTGGATCTCAGTCGCAAACAGAACACGATCAATAACCTTGGCTTCCGTTCAAAGAGATCTACAAGTATATTGGCTTGTATTTAACACAGTGGCCACTGGCCACTGTAAGGGAAAACATTGACAAAGACATAACATTTCCACTGCCGCCTCCTAATTGGTTCATTTAAAGTACAGTGTTAATCAATAGAACAACCTGAAACTTCCACATGCCTCGTTTACGGCATACATTAGCCAATACCTCGATTCAGTCATGGAAGAAATCTGCTAAAGTTTAAATTTATTTCACGATTGGTCCACGACCGTGTCGCGAGCTAAGTGTATATTTGGCGGGTATTGGTGACAGCGATATAAACACCATCTCTGACTCTGGACGCCTGCCCTGTCTTGTCTGCCTCCAGGCCGACCTCTTTAGCATGGGAGGTGCGCAAGATGTCTCCCGGACGGCATGTGCTGCCCAGCCCCTCGTCAGACCGGCTCGTCCCCTCGCCCGGCGCGCGGCGCACGCTGAACTTTGGGTGAGTACGGCCCCGTCGGCCCCGTCGCCCCCCCCCCCACCCCCCCCCCCCCCCCCCCCCCCTCTCCCCCGGCCTGCGATCGATAGCACTCACTCCGTTTGATGGTGGACAACATCGACCTGCACCACATTGTACTGTAATACCTACACTGGCGTTTTGCCCCAAAGCATATCTAGTGACGAGAGGTAGTGCATGTTGATATTATTTATCTTTATTTATAGTGTTCGTGTCATTCGTTTTTTAGGATTTTTCTTTTAGAAAGATGCAGTGAAAATGTATAGATGTGTAGTTTCGATATCTTTTCAACTTTATCACGGTAGATTTGCTGTCAGTCAGTCGTAAATAGAATTGTTACTTAAATGGATTTGGTTTTGGGAATGTAGGCCAAAAAAAATAAAAAAGAGGATAATTGGTAAAATATTGCTCAAAGTGAAGCATTAGCTGGATGGCGAGGCTCTCGCTCTGTGGCCACAAAATCAGTGCTGGGCGTGGGTGGACCGCCGGCTGGAGAGTGCTGAAGCATCATTTTAGTCGTGTAATTTGATCCTGCAGGAAATGGATATTGATCACGCCTGAGTCCTGTTGCTCAGTGCATCCCGGACTTATCTTTTCCTGGAGAGCGATACAGTTAGATGGACACTTTCCTCACTGCTCCTTGTGGGCCATGTCTGACAGCTGCTGAGAGATTACACCGAGATCTGATCAGTGGCACACAGGAACCGTCAAGCGTACACACACACGCGCGCGCGCGCGCGCACACGCGCAAGTGCACAAACACACGCAAGTGCACAAACACACGCAAGTGCACAAACACACGCAAGTGCACAAACACACGCACACTCAATTAGCATTCTGTTTCATGCGATGGAAAGAGGTATTGTTGAACTGAACCTTTTTACTGACTACATATCGTTTTTTAATCCTTCCCCTTCTCTCTGTGTGTTTGTGTGTGTTGTCTAGTGGTCCTCCGCCTAACCTGGCTGTAGCCCGTCTCTCCCTCACCGGCCCCAGCTGGGCGGACCGGGTCAAATCGTCCCAGTCTCTGCCCTGCTCGGCCCACCCTTCACCCATAGAGAAGCCTGGTAAGACGGCCCTCAGACGGCACATCATGAAAGCACCGAGCCGGAAACAATAGTAAACTCGATGTGCTGGGCAGATCTTGGAAGGGCCCGTGTGTCCCCCGTCCTGCGTCTGACCCTGTGTGTCCCCCCCGTCCTGCGTCTGACCCCGTGTCCCCTCAGGTAAACTGGACGCCGAGGGCTGGGAGACGGTCCAGCGGGGGCGCCCCGCCAGGCCGCGCTCGGCCGCCATGGTGGCCAAGGTGAATCCGGTCCGGGCTCAGGCCCTCCCCAAGCAGGACGGGAGCAGAGACAAACCCCCGCGGGGGGGGGAGCAGCAGCAGCAGCAGCAGCAGCAGCAGCCGCCGCCCGAGAGTCTGGGCTGCTCCCCGGACAAGGAGGTGACCCGGGCGGACTCCCAGCAGCTAGTCTCCGAGGAGCCGGCCCCCCCGGGGAAGGCCGGGGACACGGAGCAAGGGCACGGCACGGAGGTACCAAGTGGCGCCAAACGTCCCCACCCGCTGACCTCTCTCTCTCCCTCCCTCTCCCCTCTCTCTCTCTCTCTCTCTCTCTCTCCCCCTGCGCTCCCCCACATATCAATAATTCACCAGACGCTAAGTAACCCTAGAACGTTTTTATCAGCCACTTTGTTTTTGTTTTGGGTTCCACGGGACGTCCCGACAGCGGTATCATCTTAAAGACAATTGATTGTACACTGACATTTCAGAGGCAGGGATGCCGTGCTCGCTACGCCGCCCGCGTCCCCCCACACACACACACACACACACTTGCTACGAGTGTGTGTGTGTGTGTGAGGCATTGGTCGGTTGAATATCGCTATGATTTGTTTATTTGATGCAAATTTGTATGGCTATTCAATCTGTATCATATGTTAGGGGCATGCTTGTGCCCGCCTTCCTGCATGACGTGTGTGTGTTTTGATTAGCCGTGTGGGTATTTGATCGTGTTGACTTTGGTAGGAATTGCTCTGATGAAACGGCTTGTTTTGCTTGGAATTTGCATGTGTTTTATTTTCTCTTAATTGTGTTTGTTGTGATGACGTGTGTGTGTGTGTGTGTGTGTGTGTGTGTGTGTGTGTGTGTGTGTGTGTTGTTTGCCTGTGTCGGAAGCAGCCCCCAGCAGAGAGCGCACCAGACTCGGGCCGGTGTGTCGACGTGTCTAGCGAGGATGTGCCCTCCCACCTCATGTCGGCCCCCTCCCCATCCCAGGGCCCCGAGGCCAGCCCTCCCCCCCCGACCGCCACCGCCTCCACCACCCCACCGCCCTCCGTCCCCGTCCCTGTCCCCGCACCGGCCCCTCTCTCGGGGTCCCCCGACCGGCCCCCGGCAGACACGCCGACCCCTGTGCCTTGCTCAGGGGCTGGCAGCGGGCCAGTGGGGGGCACGCCGCTGGGCGGCACGGAAACATCTGGGGCTGCGGGACCGGCCGCGGCGGCGACCCCCGCTGTACCGCTGACACCGGAGAGCGGGCAGGACCCCACAGAGCTTTCCACTGTGAGTGCTGAGAGATTGAGAAGCCGGGGGTGGGGGTGGGGGGGGGGGGACGAGGGAGGGTAGGGTGAGCAGGGCTCCCGTGGGGGGCCCTCCCCGCCAAAACAAAGTCAATCTGAGGAAAGCCCCCTACTCCAAGAACAGAATGTGCTGACGGCCGGAGCCAGTCCCGTCACTGGGAGGTGTGGGCCCTGAGCTCTGAGGAGTCTGGAGTGGAGGTCTGGGGATGGGAACGGTTAAAGGGGTCTGCCCGGATCCCACGTCGGCTTTGGCCTGCTTGTACAGAATCAGATGTAATCCACTCCTATTTTCGGCGCTGTGATTTTAAGATACCTGTGATGAGCCACTGGCGCAATTGTATTGCCAGCTGCTTCCGACCGGTTGGTCTACAAAGAGTGTAACCTGTCAGCGTTGCATCAGTCTGATAATCCACAGTAGTTCCTGAAATAGTGCAGAATTATTTCTGTGTTTGTATACAAACTACAATCCTGTGCACTGGCATCCGTTTTGATTAAGCGACTGTTCAAAATCTTTGGAAAGTGATTAAAAGTTTGTTCCCCTCGCATGAACCGAAGCTAGGCTACTTATATATATATATATATATAAATTAATTAATTAATTAATTACAGCTTTCCTTTCAATGGAGATTTCACAAACAAAAAGCCATTCAATTATTTCATAACCTTTCTGGAATGAGGTTGGGTGCTTTAGAATAGTTTTAAATGTGCAGCGATAAAACAAGCCCACACGTCATACATATACCCTCCAATCCACATCTCGTCAATATCATCTTAATCCTATCTTAACGGGTTCTCATACCTCTTGGGTCTGTCTGTATGTAGCTCTCTCTTCCGAGCAGGTCCCGGGCTAGCCTTCAAACTGACGGTTTGTTGTAAGCACCTGTAGTGGCCAGTGAGTTCCCCCCCAGCTCCCCCTTCCCCTTCCCCACGTTGCACATGCCCTGCATGCTCTCTGAATGCCTCCTCAGTCTAGTGATTGGTGTGGTGGTTGTGTGCTACGTTTTGTGGTTGGGTTGGTGTTGGTGTTCTCTTTAACCCTCTGAGCAACGACAAAGTGCAAAAATAATGACGCCTTACAAAATCTGCAATAATGCTATTCGTTCAATTGAATAAAAAATAATTGGGTTATTCCTTATTTCAATTTTCTTCCCTTTTCATGATTTCATCATCATCAAGATGATGATGCTGGAAAGCACTTGTCAACAAGTTAAAAGTGTACTAGAGAGAACCGTTTGTGTGTGCGTGTGCGTGTGCGTGTGCGTGTGTGCGTGTGCGTTTGTGCGTGCAGCCCCAGTCCATGGCGGAGGTGCTGGCCAAGAAGGAGGAGCTGGCCGACCGTCTGGAGCGGGCCAACGAGGAGGCCATCGCCAGCGCCATCGCGGAGGAGGAGCAGCTGACCCGCGAGATCCAGGCGGAGCACAGCGAGCTGGAGACGGACAACGACAGCGACTTCACGGTGAGTGTCCTGGAGCGCTGGACCGGGGAGGTTCTGACGTCCCACCGAGGCGTCTCGCTGTACCCTAACGCGCTGTTGTGCACAGGCGGGCATGAACAGCGGAGGATGCGGGCTCAACCTGGATTGGAGCGAGGTGCTGGCGGAGTACGAAGGTGAGCTCCGCTGCCCCGGGGTCACCTCGAGCAACGCCGACCCCCAGACCCCCCGAGCCCCCGGGTGCTGACACAGAGTAGAACTTCCTGTGTTTTCCGTTGTCGCAGCCCGGGAGCCGTGGCGCCAGAGCACCTCGTGGGGCGACATCGTGGAGGAGGAACCGGCGCGGCCGCCGGGACACGGGATCCACATGCACGAGAAGCTGTCGTCGCCGTCACGGAAGAGGTGGGACCGGAGAGCTTCGCCTGGCGCTCGCACTACTGCTGGGATGGACTGGTCACTTATTCAGAAAACCTCTGGGAGCCATTTGAAGTTCCAGCTATAAAGACTTAGAAATAGAAATAGTGCAATATGGGTCATAGGTGTCCAAAAGGTCACACACAGTTCTAGCAGGCCAAAGTCCTGCCATGTGCTATACATTCTTCGGTCTACTCTGGTGCCCTTTGTGTGCGGGCAAGGTGAGAGTTCCCGTGTGTCTTGTTTCCAGAACCATCGCCGAGTCCAAGAAGAAGCACGAGGAGAAGCAGCTGAAGGCCCAGCAGCTCCGGGAGAAGCTGAGGGAGGAGAAGAACCACAAGCTGCAGAAGCTTTTGGAGCGGGTGAGTCGTGAGTCCTGAGCCCTGGGTCCGCCCGGGCCGATCGGGTCCAGGGAACGATCGGCAGCTCGGCCCCCGCCCCTCCCCCCGACCTGCTAGCCAAACCTGGGGAAATCAACACGTTGGATCACGAGGAGAGTGTCTGTCAGCGCGCCTGCCAGACTCCACGCGATAAATATCGCTGCCCGCCACTCACATCCGGGATCTGGGTCGGTCCCGGTACATGAGTCAGAGAGAGAGAGAGGGAGAGACTCCGGCCAAAACCAACATCCTCTTAAAAAGTTCATATTTTTGTTTCCCAGGTGACGGTACACGCTAGATTAGAAAGTCATAGCGTGAGTCGGGCGTAGCCACACAAACATGGTGTAGGACCTGCACGACACAAGACACTAGTGACCACTTGCTGACGAGCACACCCCGGTCAATGAGCCTGACCGATGTCTCACTTCCCCCGTGAGGTTGTCTTTCAAAGGGCTCCGTAAGCTGTGAGAAAGTAACGCCTGTGTTGTCCTCGCTCCTCAGGAGAAGGAGGTGAGGAAGTGGAAGGAGGAGCTTCTGGATCAGCGGCGCAAGATGATGGAGGAGAAGCTGCTGCACGCCGAGTTCAAGAGGGAGCTGCAGCTGCAGGCCATCGTCAAGAAGGCCCAGGAGGAGGAGGCCAAGGTAGGGTTCACGCGGGTGTCGAACGGGGCTCCTCTCCAGCAAGGAGGATTTCATAACATAACAGAAAAGAAAAGTCGGCTGGGATCTCTGACTCCGGAACCATAATCTTGTCTGGAGTCAGTGAGACTAATTCCTGACTTCCGCATTTCTTTATGAAGTCCACATCCTTATGAAGTGCTCTCGGAGTCAGGCTGTCCCTTTTGACTCCAGACAAGATTATGGTGATGGAGTCAGAGATTCAGCCTCTACGTCACCATATTCTTGTCCGCATTGAAATTGGTTGAAAGAATTGCTGAGGATCTGACTTGAGATCCACTATGTGTGTGTGTGTGCTGGCTGCAGGTGAATGAGATCGCCTTCATCAACACGCTGGAGGCCCAGAACAAGAGGCACGACGTGCTGGCCAAGCTGAACGAGTACGAGCAGCGGCTGAACGAGCTGCAGGAAGAGAGGCAGCGCAGGCAGGAGGAGAAGTCTGCCAGGGACGAGGCCGTACAGGTGACTGACCCGTCCTCTTTCTCACTCGGCCTCCTTCATCCAGAGCCACCAGCCGGGCAGCTTGAGAATAGGCAACGTTTGCAATCGAAATTTGAGCGACACACTGCAAAAACTAGCGATTGCAGTGCAGCAATCTGAGTCTCTCAGGCCCAAGCTTATTAAAGGTCCAGTGTGTTCGATTTAGTAGCAACAGGGTGAGATTGTGGAATGCAGCCATTGAATTCCCTCCCGACCCCTCCCTTTCCCAGGACTACGGTGGCCTGTACTGGCCTATATTGTGTAAGGTGCTAGTAATTTTTATCGCACTAAGGTCAATATTGACGGCTCTAGCCTGCGCATAAATCTGTTTAACCAATAAGAATCTGGTAATTTTGTCATAAACACCAAGGACACTGAACGTTGTAGGACATGGGGGATTTAACAGCCTTTCTTTGTGTGAGGAACAATGTAACACTCCAACTAAGTTATTAAAGAGTCAAAAATAAGTCATGGCCATGGGGATATCACGCTCCACCCTCCTTCGTGCAACGCATCGCCCCTTTTATTTTAAACGCGGTCTCTCTAGAGGCGTCTGTTCGTTCTGGGCTACTGTAGGAACAGGGCGGCCTTATTTCCATGGGACTCAACTCTTATTCAAACATAATATGAATATGGTATTCAATGTCTTCGTCGACAACAAGTCTTACTGCCCTCTCCGCGCTCCACGCCGCAGGAGCGAAAGCGCGCCCTGGAGGCGGAGCGGCAGGCCCGGGTGGAGGAGCTGCTGATGAGGAGGAAGGAGCAGGAGGCGCGCATCGAGCAGCAGAGGCAGGAGAAGGAGAAGGCCAGGGAGGACGCGGCGCGAGAGCGGGCCAGGTCTGCCATCCCATCCCATCCACAACACGGCTTGTCACGACGGATCTAGAGCCCCCGGAGAGGTTGCCAGGGTGGATTGACTTGGGCTCCGTCCCAGCGGGTGCTTTATGTCTCTGCGTGTTCTCCATGTGCCCAGGGACCGAGAGGAGCGCATGGCAGCGCTGAGCGCCGCCCAGCAGGAGGCCATGGAGGAGCTGCAGAAGAAGATTCAGATGAAGGTCGGCTCTCTTACCACCACCTCTTACTGTAGCTACTGGACTACTGTGTGTACCGTAAGACCCCTGCTGTGACTGACGCCCCCCCCGTCCCCCCGCCCCCCCCCCAGCACGACGAGAGCAGCCGGCGGCACATGGAGCAGATCGAGCAGAGGAAGGAGAAGGCGGCGGAGCTCAGCAGCGGCCGACACGCCAACACGGACTACGCGCCCAAACTGACGCCCTACGAGCGCAAGAAGCACTGCTCGCTGTGCAACGTGGTGGTACGTGGCCCCTGTTGCTCCAGACACCTCCGTCTGGCCATTTAACGGAGCTGCAAAGAGTCTTTCTATGTAAAACAAAAGGGGAAATCGACCACGCAGAGAAAATAGGATTGGGCCCAGTAGGCAGCCGTTTGCAGTGTGCTGTGTAGCTCCCCTTTAGGTGTTTGGTTCTGGGAGGTTTCCCAATGCCAACATGTTCCTGAACCATGTTGACAACGGATAACGTTTCAACACTTCAGCTTCATATTCACTCTGCACACACAAGGATCAATGTTTGATACAATCAACGCGGCAAATGCATAAAACCACAGAAAAATGCTCCGTGGGAAGGAGAACAGCTGATACATAGTGCTGAAATGAGAGATGTATATCTGGGATATTTCTTCAAGTAAGAAGGCTATACACTTTTTAGTTTCCGTCTTAGTTTAGACCAGAGGTTTATTAAAACATGGAGGTGTTCACGTTGTTCTGCTTATAGTGGATCTGATGACATTCTTATACAGACTGATAATCGGATGTAATCCTTTCTTTCTAATTGGCCTTATCTATTATTTGTGCTGAAGCTTATACTCTTGTACTTATCCTGCCTAGGTTGATTTCATAAGCTAATGAGCGTGTGTGTGTGTGTGTGTGTGTGTGTGTGATTGTCATCGGTATACCTGGATGATGCATGCCAAGAAACAGAGGCCACAGTAGAGCTGTTGTGAGCATCTTTCTCTCTATTCTTTGGCAAGCGGGATACATAAAAATGCCCGGGCAGGAGGCTGATTTACAGAAGGGTCTTGTTTTGGGAAGAGGCCACTTTTCGATTAGAATTTAACTGCGATGATTAAAGATGATGACGTGGATTTACGCTCGGGGCCCGGCTCTTGCTTTGCCTCCCTCGAATGGCAACAAATCCATCGGCAGACATATTTATCTGTGACGAGGCGGGAGGTGGCTCCCGCAGCACACGGAGCGCAGCCTGGGGAAGAAGAGCGCTGCGGGGAATCTTGTTAAAATGTTGGATGACCTTGGGCAGCGTCTGACACCAGGGATCACGGATGGGTCAGTGGCAGGCACTCTATTTAATGACATTAAACACAGGCCGTCCTGAGTGGGCTTTGTTCCAATGCTGGGAAAGCAACAACAAGGCCCGCTCCCAACTCTCACCCGCCTCCCTTCGGAGCCGTTTATCACTTCTCCTCTTTTCCTTCGATACACTTGTCATTTTTCTTCTGCCTCACAAGTGGGACGCATTCATCAAAATAATCGATGGGAGTCCCGGAGACATTTAACAAAAGAACTTGGGACACGTTCTCCAGGTTTCTATACGTGCTCCCTCCCTCCCATTCCCACACTATCTGTGGGATCTCTATACATCTCGCTGTTTAGCTCCCAACGCACTCTACATGACATCAAACACCGAGCGCATATGGCGGTTATGGGAAAGTTCACACACAATGTGCAAGGTCCATGGAATGCCCTGTTGTATTTAAAAACAGATTCATGTATGATAGCCTTCTTTTGTCGCCGCTCGTCAATGGCGTATGGAGTTTCTTGTGGCAGGTCGCGTCCCATTGAGCGCTCCTGTGTAGGGTATCATTTCACCAGGGGCCTCCCAGGGGGGGCCTCTTGCTGACCCCCATCCGGGGTGTCCACCTCGGCGCTGACCTCTGACCTCCTGTTTATGTTTGGGCAGATCACCTCGGAGGTGCACCTGTTCAGCCACACCAAGGGAGTGGGCCACCAGCAGGCCGTCCGGGACGGCAGCAGCATCCAGGGACGGGAGCTCTCGGACGAGGAAGTGGTGGGTACAGGCTGCCTCCCTCCTTCCCTCCATTCCCCCTTCCTTCCCTTCCCTTTCTTCCTTCCCTCCCCTCCCTCGTTTTTCCTCAAGCTCTCCCAGCACAGAGCCTACGAGATATATTGAACCCCTCCCACCGCTCCTAACATTTCGCTATTTAAAGATGGGTACCAGGTATTGGCATGTTTTATTATTTATTTTTTTCATCTTATTGTAAACCACACATATTGGGTAGTATCTCTAAAATAATTACAGCTTCCCTTAAATGAGAAATATGTAGGTACATATAAAACAAACCCAATATTTAGAATTGCCCTCCAGATTTGTCGTTGTTCTTTTTACCGTCCAGCCACTCGTATAGTTTGACTGTTTGTCACGCTGCGTTGGTGAACAAGCCTGTGTGAGAGTGTGTGTGTGCGTTTGCGCATCTGTGTGTGTTTTTGCACACACAGATGCGTGTGTGTGTGTGTGTGTGTGTGTGTGTGTGTGTGTGTGTGTGTGTGTGCGTGTGCGTGTGCGAGTGTGTGCCGCTTGAGTGCTTCCAGCGCAGGGGTGACATCAGCCCTGCGTGTCCCCAGGCTGTGTTGTGTCCTGCAGCCAAGCAGCTTGTGAGAGCAGAAGGGGAAGCTCTAGGGCTGCAACACGAGAGTGGCCTTTTGCAACTGCGCTCCTCAACGGCGCCCTTTGTGAGACAGACAACCAGGGGTGCTGGGAGCGGCACCCTTTAACCTCCCTCACCTTTTTATAATTTCCCCTTGCTCCTGCTCCTTTCTTCCCTCCTGTTCCACTAAATCAGTCCCTTCCTTAGTGTGTGTGTGTGTGTGTGTGTGTGTGTGTGTATGTTGTGTGGCTTATGATTATTTGCATTGCCCATTTATGTGTATTATCTTCTTCAATTAATAATTGAGTCTATAAATAATGCCAGATGCCTAGTGCAAGTTTCCAGAACCAAAGGAATGTGTTCTTAATGTTTGCTTTGTCCCACAAGCAGCCAAGAAACACTGCAGTTGACATTTATTTAAAAAATAAATGTTTTCGTTTCTTAAGAAATGTTGACTAAAACGTTTCATCGCAGATCAAAATGATGATCAAAGAAACGATTTGGCACTATATGTGTAAGCCATGTTACAATCACATACTCTGTTAATTGGAATATAATTGAATGGGAAAATAATGTTGAAGTTATAAATATTGTTTTCAAATATTAGCCATCAGTGCAGTGGTTCTCATGGTTTGACTAATTCTGTGCTTTACAATCGGGACCAATCGATCGGGTCCGACTCTCAAGTAGTTGGAGGTCTTTGGAATTTGTTTAGACGGAACCCACTAGCCTCACAATATTTATGTTAAGGCTCATATCGGCCCGCACTATTTCATTCACGCAATGGCCAACTATTTCCTGCTTCCATAACTCTTGCCTGGATGAAAGCTTTTTAATTAAAATGAAGATGGCTGGCTGAACTGTGCAGGGGTCACTCCATAGCTTCTGGGAGGACGCAGCGAGCAGCCACAGTCTCATCTTCATCACATTTGTTCATTTTCTCTCTCTCCGAAAAAACGGCGAATGAAATTGAAATCCAGCGATTATCAACAGCTTGATCGATGTGCGGCCGCGGACCGCCTGGAAGTCCTTCCCTATGTTTCCACCGTGCTGGCCTCCAGAGTCTTAAGCTGTCCTGCTTTAACTTGATATAGAGGCGTGCTCTGAACCCCTGGCTTCTCAACGGTGTGCCATTTAATTATCTTTCATCTCTCCACACCCTGTCCAACCCCCGGTGCGTTACCTGGGTTGAACTCCACCCTTCCGTCTCCGGCTGACAACCCCCCCCCCTCTAGCCGCCGGCCAGCAGGGGGATCAGTAGGCCATACCAGGGGATCAGACTCCCTCTGGCTCCCCCTGGGTACCAGGGCTGACCTCCCCAGCGGCCCTCCAGGGTCCCGGTGTCGAAACCTCCGTGATTGGCAACCAGCAGAGAAGGCCGATGAGATATCCAGCGTGCCAGCTGAAGCCGGCCCCCCCTCCCCTCCCCGGGCCACCCCGCTTCTATTTGGATTCATTTCTTTTTCTTTTTTGAGGTTGTGCAGTTGTAGGAATGGAGCAGCTGTAACCGATATCCAGCAGGGAACCCCTTCCCCGTTCTGCACCAAGAACCCAGAGGAACAGATAGGACCAGGGGATCCGTTAGCCGCCTTTTATACTGGCCAAGAATCTGTTTAGTTTCTCTTTATTGTTTTGGCCGCATATCGCTTGTCGCTCCTCTGGCATTCATTCATTGGAGCAACAAAAAAGGCCCTGCGAAGCAGTCTGGTAGTGGTAACCGGACACGCCGTCCCATCATATCTGGTCCCCTAACTTGAATTACAGCTGTCTGTTTCACACCAACTGGAAATCTACCTCTTAAGTCATTGTACGTGACAAAGGCAGTTCTGCATCAGCAAATCATTTAGAGTGTGTGTGTGTGTGTGTGTGTGTGCGTGTAGAAGTATCTTTCAGCTCGTGTGTGTGTGTGTGTGTGTGTGTGTGTGTGTGTGTGTGTGTGTGTGTGTGTGTGTGTGTGTGTGTGTGTGTGTGTGTGTGTGTGTGTGTGTGTGTGTGTGTGTGTGTGTGTGTGTGTGTGTGTGTGTGTGGCTATGCGTGTTGTGTCTCCCTGCAACCGAGAGCGAGAGAAAGAGAAGTGGGCGGTTTAGTGTTTCCCACTCCAGAGTCCCGGCCGTGGCATTGTGCCGGGCCCGGGGCCAGACTCTTTGCTTCCTTTGTTTCAGCGGTCCAGGTAGACACCTGTCCGTCATCCGGCGTAACCGTGTTAAAGCACTCATCAGATCACTCCACACCCCCCACCCCCACCCCCACCTCCTCCCCCAGGCTCCCAGCTGTTGTGGTCGTAGCGTGTTTATGTCAATGCATAACGCAGGGCTGAATAAATAATTGTTGCTGTATAAGCATTCAGCCGGGAAGCCGGTGCTTAGGTTCACTTAAAGTTTGTGGCTTGCTGATGAGACGGTGACTATGCGAGGGGTAATACCTGAAGCCCTTATTCATGATTTATGGCGCTAATGCATCAAAGAGCTTAGAGAGGGAGAGGGCGGCAACTGTCCTACATCCTGTAGTGTCATCGAAAACTAGGCCAGGTTGTTCCGCTCATACATACACAGCGTGGAGCACAACACTCAATCCGTGTTGCCTCGCTCTTTTGCCGTTTTCTAAGTTATCGACACCTATTTTTCTTTTTCAATGTTTTATAAGAATACATCACTGATTACATCGCTTTGTTAAATGTGAGCAATCTGTTAAACATCATCCGCTCCCGAGACACCTGTCAGTCTGTAGTTTGTACCGGGGCAGCCGTTGAACTCACACGGCCATGGCTTTGAACAACACAGGTTGGAGAGCCTTTATCTGGGAGGCAGGCCTCCCCCTCCCCTCCTCTCCTCTGGGGTGCAGCGTGACCAGCTAATGGGGTAATTGGCTTCTGGCGCATACATCATGTTGGTCAAATTGGGTTACACCCCCAACCCAACCTCTCTCTCCCTCTCTCTCGTCTCGCTTTCTTTCTTTCTTCGGTGGAAATGTGTGCCTCATCTGTCAGGGTGGCTGCTCTGCAGACGGGAGGGGAAGCAACACTTTCAGACTGTTAGCGGCTCCATTGTGGGCCCAGCCCCTGGAAAGAGTGTTGCGTGCTGCACGTTACCTGGTAATCAAAGGGTGTAATGACATTACCGCTGATCTGCGCCCCACATGCTCAGTCTGCTGAAGTCGCAGGCTAGGGGTTTTCCCGTTTTTTTATAATCAGAGTGTTACACACATACATTGTAAAATGTAGTTAAGAGATCAGCGCTGTGAACTAATTTGTTCATTTTGGGAACTCTTTAAGCACGAATAGAAAAATACTTTAGAAAGTTATCGTACACGGAAGCCCAAACCACATGGAGCGTGAGTTTTGCTTCATACATTCAGCGCAGCCGACGCACGGAGCATGAATGGAGCGGGCCTGTATTTTCTTCCTCCATTTCGAAAATATCCAAGTCTATTTAAGAATTGGCTCTCTAATTCCCCTTTACCTGTTTTCATTTTTTTTTATTATCGATTTATGTTCTCCAAACAAACGGTCAACTCCCATCACCCTGATGCATGTACTGTGTGTTTCAGGAGCATCTCTCCCTGAAGAAGTACATCGTGGACATTGTGACGGACTGCTCCGTGGCCACGGAGGGCCAGGTCAAGGAGGGAGAGGAGCGGCAGAAGGCCAGGAAAAGGGCAAAGAAGCTTCGCACAAGGATGAACGCTAGGTGAGCTCCCTGTTCTCTCTCCTCCTTCCTACTCGTTCTCCATCTCTCCCTCTCTCCTTCTCTCCTTCGCACAATGTCTCCGAGCCCCCAGGGTCTAGAGCTTCTCAGGGTGTTTAATAGTATTTTTATACGGGACAAGGAGCTGGAGGGAGATGTTATGTGTACTGTCCTCCCGGGGCTGCACAGATGAGCTTAATTTATGACCACTTTCTGCGATTGAGTAAAAGTGAATCGATCGTAGGACCCCACCTGTTAAGAGCTCTCCTTCAAATTGCTGCCGCCACTCTGCCAAAACCCAACGTCCCCTCTAGTGTACGACATGTTTGGTCTTAAAACATGCGTAAACCCGGCCCATGTTTCTGTCTCTTTGTTTGTGAATGATTCATATTTGTTTTAATGAAATACCAAAGAAGGAAATCGATAGCAATCAACAAATAGGGAGCAAAGCTCTTCTGTGGTGACCAGGACCTGGGTTGAGTCGGGTCAGTAGGCTGGTAATACTGAGTTGGATTCAACTCCTGTGATTGGTTCTGGTTATAAAGAAGGGCAGGGGTGGGGGGGGCTGCTGGTAAAATAATTAATTTAATGTACAATCCGGACTGTCCATTTGGGCGTTGTTTGGGTTTATGATCAGGGCAGCCAGGCCCAGTGGTGCATCTGCCTGCTGTTTACCGTCAGTCCTCCCTCCGGCGTGCGGGCTGAGAGCACCACTCAGAGGGCCTCTCGCAGGTCCTAAATAACACAAGAGCCCCCGCTGAGCATACAACATCTGAGCTGCTCCGCCGTTTGGCTGGAAGCGAGCCTTTTCATTGGACCAGTGTATAGGGCAAGCATGTAAAAGGCGAGAGAGGTTTACACCCTGACTTCAAGGCCCAACTCGGCATGTTGTGCTACAGAGGCAGTGTGTGTGTGTGTGTGTGTGTGTGTGTGTGTGTGTGTGTGTGTGTGTGTGTGTGTGTGTGTGTGTGTGTGTGTGTGTGTGTGTGTGTGTGTGTGTGTGTGTGTGTGTGTGTGTACACACAGCTGCAACACTGCCCTGTGTGGGTGTGTATGTGTTATTGGTTGTTTTTGTGGTATGGCTAACCCGCAGCAGTATTAAATTCAGTTGTGAAGATAAACACACGGCGTTCGCAATTGGGTTTAACTAGCATGTCGGTAGGCTTTGGGGATTCTCCGCGCGCTGGATAAGCCTTAAATGATCCTCTTGGATGAGCTGGTTTGCGGGCCGTCGGTGGGTTGCCTGTGGTCGGCCGCTGCAGGGCTGCAGGGGTGCAGGGGTGCTGGGGGGGGGTGGGACAGGGTGGCCTGTGTACGTGGGGACCTCTGCGCGAGGTGAGCGCACAAAGGGGCCGCTGTGCCCAGCGCGCGGAGACGGCAGCACAGCTTTAACTCATTGCCTCAGACGGAGGGGAGAGTGAGGGGAGGCCGTGCCGGTGAACCAGTATACACACACACACACACACACACACACACACACACACACACACACACACACACACACACACACACACACACACACACACACACACACACACACACGTACACACACACACACACACACACACACACACACACACACACGTACACACACACACACACACACACACACACACACACGTACACACACACACGTACACACACACACGTACACACACACGTACATACACATGCGTGTACGGACGCACACCAGAAGAAGTGCCACTCAACGACAAACACGCGAGCACAGATCCAGCCTTGAAGGGCTCGGGTGCATTGACAGCTGCGCGCGTGTACGCACGCACGCACGCACGCACACACACACACACACACGCACGCACGCACGCACGCACGCACGCACGCACGCACGCACGCACGCACGCACGCACGCACGCACGCACGCACGCACGCACGCACGCACGCACGCACGCACGCACGCACGCACGCACGCACGCACGCACGCACGCACGCACGCACGCACGCACGCACGCACGCACGCACGCACGCACGCACGCACGCACGCACGCACGCACGCACGCACGCACGCACGCACGCACGCACGCACGCACGCACGCACGCACGCACGCACGCACGCACGCACGCACGCACGCACGCACGCACGCACGCACGCACGCACGCACGCACGCACGCACGCACGCACGCACGCACGCACGCACGCACGCACGCACGCACGCACGCACGCACGCACGCACGCACGCACGCACGCACGCACGCACGCACGCACGCACGCACGCACGCACGCACGCACGCACGCACGCACGCACGCACGCACGCACGCACGCACGCACGCACGCACGCACGCACGCACGCACGCACGCACGCACGCACGCACGCACGCACGCACGCACGCACGCACGCACGCACGCACGCACGCACGCACGCACGCACGCACGCACGCACGCACGCACGCACGCACGCACGCACGCACGCACGCACGCACGCACGCACGCACGCACGCACGCACGCACGCACGCACGCACGCACGCACGCACGTACAACCGTACACAAACCGTTAGGATGGTTGATCGTAGTTCAGCAGCCAGAAATAGTTTCCTTCTTTTCCACTGACGTGGCTATTTGTTTTGCTATGCTACATTTACGCCACTAGCAGCTGTCAAGAAACAACTCTCCTTGAGGGTCAATATGCTGTCCTTAGTTGTTTTTCTATTGACTCCAGCCTCTGTCCAATGTTCTGGCGTGTTCCCTGCTTTGGATGCTTCGCTAGGGGGATGTTTCCCCCTACCCAGTCGGAAGACTGAAACAACCTTACTCTGAATAAGTCAATAATGAATCTTGATTCAGCTCTTGGTGAATGAATTACTGCGCTATTGTAGATTTGTGCTCTCCATTACCGACTCCCGCCATCTATTGCTCCTGGCCCATTTAGCCAGGCCGGTGGCCGACAATGATGTACGGCGCTGCAATTGCTCCCTGTTTAACCTGGGTGGGTGTAAACCTGTCCGGGAGGAATATTGTAATATAAAGAATGACAAACGGGTCAGGTGCAGTTCAGGCTCCTGTGCGGGCCGCCATTAGCCATGCAGCCTGCGGGATGAACCGGGGGAAATAACGGGATCAGACGATCCCCCTCCCCGCCCCCAGCCATCAGCCCCCCTGCCTCGGTTTACTCCACCCACTGCATTAAAACATTTTAACCTTGCAATCCACAACAGGGCAGCAGGACTCACTGGGTAGAACACCATTGGCTCACATAATAGAATAGAGGAGAATCGTCAGTCTTTTGATATATTTCCATGCGAGTTGGGTTTGTTGTGTTTTTGTTAATGCTTTTCCTCTGGATGCTCTGGTATCCTGAGGGAGTCAGATGGTTAATAATACTACTACCTCTGTGGCCGCCCGCTGGTCAGAGAGACGGGATAAAAGTCAGGACAGGTTTCCTCAAGGGAATGAAAACCGACCACAATATTATATGGTTTATTTTCGTTCCTTTTCTAAATAAATGCAACTTTGTACAAGACGTGTTCTAAGATCATGAAACATTAACAGCAATCAAACTATCTGATGGCTTGAAAAAATTTGAGCATTTACTTTCAGGAGAAAAAAACGTGTACTTTCTGCCTTCTTTGGATTAGCCTGAAGAAAACCAGACAAATGCACGCTAGAGGGCTGTGTAGAGATACCAATAGCCTCGCAGCATGGATTGGACCTTGTTTGAAGGACAGGTCCCAGTGCACTTGTCCTCTTCCAGGAAGTGTGTGCGTGATTTTTATCAAGCATTGGATGGATTGATGACCGTAAACCCCTGCATCTCGGGACCGATCAGTCGCTCTTATCTTTCCTGGGAACCGTCTGATAAACGTACGTTTGTACATGTAAGAACTACTGATGCGAATAAGGATGAGATGAGAATCATTCCCTGAATAGATGTGTGTGTGTGTGTGTGTGTGTGTGTGTGTGTGTGTGTGTGTGTGTGTGTGTGTGTGTGTGTGTGTGTGTGTGTGTGTGTGTGTGTGTGTGTGTGTGTGTGTGTGTGTGTGTGTGTGTGTGTGTGTGTGTGTGCGCGCGCCACTGAACACAATTGAAGTCTATGGTTGCTCTAAAAGAGAACTCCATTGTTTATTTAACAATGAGAGAAATCATGATTTTTGAGCTGTTCTGGGCAAAGTTAAGACTTAAGGGATTTACAAATGGAATTGAGGTCTTCAGGGATGTGAGTCACTGGCAGGGAGATACCAGGTCCCTACAGAGCTGATGTGGAGTTATTATAAGCCAAGTTTCTTGGCGAATAGCTGACTTGCTGAATAAACACTTAGTCTCAACTTGACCCCCATCTCTCTCTCTGTCTCTCGCTTTCTCGTCTTTTCATCTCGTCATTAACCCAAACTGGGATTCAATGAATGTCCCCTCCCCTTTCTTCCGCAGAGCGAAGGACTACGAAGCGTCCGTGGAAGCGAAGGCCCAGGTCCCAGACTCCCCGTACAAAGCAAAGTAAGGTTATTCAGACCGTTCGCTCCACCGTTACTCTAAACCTCACTTCAACGCTCAACCTTCACTCCGATAACATTGACACGGGTTGTCAGAACTCAGTGGGTGTCAGGTGTGTCAGCGGTGGTTAAATGACTCCTGTCCGACATGAGGATCTCACTGTGTGTGTGTGTGTGTGTGTGTGTGTGTGTGTGTGTGTGTGTGTGTGTGTGTGTGTGTGTGTGTGTGTGTGTGTGTGTGTGTGTGTGTGTGTGTGTGTGTGTGTGTGTGTGTGTGTGTGTTGCCCGCAGGCTGCAGCGGCTGGTGAAGGACCTGTTGAAGCAGCTGCAGGGCCAGGAGACGGGCCAGTGGGCCAACAACAGGGTGTCAGGGCTCGACCGGACCCTGGGCGAGATCTCCCGCATCCTGGAGAAACAGGTGACTACTCCACCGTACACAATCTCACCGGACTAGGTGTTTCACGGGGGTTATCCCTACTTCTTTTTTTTGCTGAAACATCATTGATTCCTTGTTCATATTCTCTATTATATTTAGCCTTATTTTTTATGTAGATTAATCTTTTTATTCTGAGGTTCAGTTTTTCGGTAACGTGTCGATTTTAAGTGATTGAAAGTGCATTCCGTGTTATGTTAGCGCGGTGGGTGAATGGGTTTGACCCTGCAGCTCTGGTCTGCAGCGCTAGGTCCCTCGTCCTCCCCTCGTAGTCCCAGGGTGGGTACCCCCCCCCCCTCTCCCCAGCCCTCGTCCCCAGGATGCTGCCGCTGCTGCTGGGGCTCCTCTCCCCGCAGACAGCCACTGTCGACAGGAGGGAATAAAGAGACAACGCGCCAGCCCCCTGGCACCGCTCTGAAGCGGAGTGGCGGCCGAGCCGTCCGTCTCCGCCGCCCGATGTGGAGTATCGCTTTACTCCAGCGCTCCTCGCCCTCGGTTATTGGCTAATGCGGACCAGATTAGCCGTGTTTTCATTGGGCACATGGTACTCATCGAGGAGCTTCCTATGGCGAAGGCGGGCATTGTCTCGTGTCTGGCGGACGGGGGATGGCTCAGATGTCATTGGTTTAGACAATGGTAAATTGGATTTCCAAATGAAATGTCGTTAATGCAAAAGACTTTGTGGCGGCGAGTCAGGGCGATGCACTATTAGATTAGGCCTTTTCATTTCGTAGCTTTTTTTTGTCTGTGTTTACAAATGGAGTTATCGCAATTGTACAAAAAGGGTTGATTTGAAACATTTGTAGTTGGACTCTCAATTAATCCCCTTTTAGGTTTCGCTGTGAATATTATTATTTGTTCCCTTTTTTGAGTTGCTGAAAATCGGTGATGTCTCCAAGTCCACGGTAGAGCTGTACCATGGTGAGGCACCGGAGCACGTCCTGCTACGTGTGGGCTGCTGGGATGTGGAGGTGGTGGGGGTCTCGTCAGGGCTGGGGTGGAGTGCTGGGGGGGCCATTACTGGATTTCCCCAGAGAGGGGAGAGAAGCAGTGGCTCGTCGTTGGGAGGGGGGGCCAAGCACACTTAAGCAGCGAGAGAAAGGGAGGGAGGGAGGGAGGGAGGGAGGGAGAACAGTTCTATACGAGTGGCTCACAAGCTGTCACCAATGTGCCAATGCTCCTCCCCTTAGCTTGCAGACACCCCCAGTGGGAGGTCAGAGGTGACTGGGCCCGGAGCTAGTAACACAACGTGTGTGTGTGTGTGTGTGTGTGTGTGTGTGTGTGTGTGTGTGTGTGCGTGTGCGTGTGCGTGCGCACGGGTAATGCTTTTGAGGGCTTTGTGGAATATATCTGTAGGTTATCTGCATAACTATTCTATGCTAATGACAGTAATGGAAGTCTTCATTAATTTCACATTATAGCGCTAGTTTCAGACTTTGTAAGTCTGAAACTACGAAGTCTGGCGTGCTGGGATTGGTCAGCGAGGGGGAAAACCTTCTCTTCTAATCCTCCCGACAAAAGTCAAATAAATAGCGTCTCCATCGGCGGGGCCGAGCGGCCGTGAGTCACTCCGGTCCGGGGCTGTGTGTGGGTTGAGATTATTTGACCTAACAAGCTTCTCTCGTGTCATTGACTCACCTAGCCATTGGTTTGTTTTCTTTTCTATTCCACCGTATCTGATTCAGTCTCCGTTTTCCCCACTAATTCTTTAGACAGCACCCACCCACCCACCCAGCCCCCATGCAGTCGGAGCCTAACGTTCTCCGCCCCCTCCCTCCCTCCCTCCCTCCCTCCCTCCCTCCCTCCCTCCCACTCCCCCTCCCTCCCTCTCCCTCCCCAGACTCTCCCTGGACCTTGGTTCTCTGACCTCCGTGTGCTGCTCCCTCTGTGCCTGCTAACGGTTTATTCTGCCGCTTCTCTCTATTTGTCCATCAGACGAAGAAAGAGGAGTGTATTTGCTTGTATTTATTTCTCCGAAACACACGTTGCAATAAACGGCCGCTAGCGTTTATTGCTATTTATTGTTGTCATTGGTCAGGTCGTTGTTGAGGGATGGTCAGGAAACAAGGGTCCTTGAAAACCAAAGGCCCCTAGACTGTGATGTTTACATTTTCGTTTGCCAGCTGTGAGAGTCCCGCTGGGCCGACAAGTATGCCTCGAAGGATCAGTCGTAGGAGAAGGAGCAGGAGCACGAGGGAAATGGGACTACAGTGTTTCTGCGTGGAGGGAGGAGGAGGAGGAGGAGGAGGAGGGAGGAGGAGGGAGGAGGAGGAGGGAGGAGGAGGAGGGAGGAGGAGGAGGTGGGCCGGGCTGCCCCAGTAGACTGACAGATCCTGCCCAGATCCGCTGGGCCAGAACCTCGTCTCTGGCCCACACAGACGTGACTGCAGGGAGTGTGTCAGGGTTGTTTAGGAACCGTCCATCTCAACCGGGGGGATCGGCTGTGCTTTTCGACCGCAGCTGGATTGAATTGCAAGTGTTACAGCGTCGCCGAGCGCCATCCCCCCCACGTTGTTTGTTTTTAGAAACCCCTTTTAGAGAATCACCTCGGCAACGGGACCGACGCCACGGTACGGCCCCCCTTCTCCTTCTAATCATCATAGTGGTCAAGGGTTTGATTGACTCTGACGGGACATGTTAAGCCATGCTAATGGTTTTCTCTTGTTTTTGGTCTGGCTACACGGTCGCTCTTACCTCTGCCAAAGGAGGTTAGATGTTTTCCACGTGATTTGTGTCTCTGTCCGCAAACATGTCAGGGAGTCAAGGACGGGAAGAGCTGATGTTTTACAGCCTCGTGGCGCTCCGTGGCAACGCTGTCGTGAGGGGCATGTCGATTTTTTTTAATTCTTGAATGGTACAGAAGTAGCATAGTATGTAAAAGTCACCGGATAAATAGTCTACTATGAGTAGCTGAAGACTCCCAATCATGTCGTGGAGCTAGTGCACATTACATATTTAGTATTCACTAATAATAGGCATTATCTAAAGCCAGTGACAAATATGATGTCTTCTTTTAGCTACACATTGTTAATGAGCAGGTAGGGAGCATTTAGCTCAAGGATGCCCAGGGTTTGAACCCGCAACTTTTCATACACCTGTCCCTTACCACAAGACTATTGGGTTTGTTTTTCTCATTGGTTTTGATGCATGCTGTTGGTGTTGGCAGGATGCTAACTACAAGGTTAGCTTTTGAAAGCCAGCTGTGAAACGCACATGGCTGGCTCTGGTTCTGCTACCCGTTCTGTCTGCACAAGGAGAGGCCTGTAGCACATTGTGCCGGCGTGCTTGTTTTAATTGCCTCTGTGCTTGAGTGCTGATTGAAGCAGTGTTTTGTGACCGTGGGATATGGAATGATTAGTTTTTCGGTTTTCTCTTTATTCAGTTGAATTTGGTTGGCGCTGTAGATCAGACCAATATGAGGAATTATTGTAAACATTTAGTGTGTGTGTGTGTGTGTGTATATATAACATACTACCCTGGGCTGTCTGCGCTTTCTTTGGCAAGCCTGATTCACACCACACTGCCCTTTGATTCATCTAGGTTTGTATCGTAGAATAAACACAAGTTTGTAACATTTCCCATTCAAACATTGTTTTCACTGGCGGTGGTATACCATGCTTTGTAATATTCCATTATGACTTATAAACATGCACGTTTGCAAACCTTGCCTTGAGATGTTTATTTGACACGCTTATTGTGGTTTCCAGTAAGCCCAGCCCACAGACAGTGTTTACCCCTGGATGTTGCTCCTCTAAGCCCGGGTAATACGCTCATTTGTTCCTTGTTTCACACTCAGTGGCATTGAACCAATAAAGGGGCGGATCCAACATGTCGGCAGAGATAAAAGACAAGATTTACCACTAATAATAAACCCTCAGCCAATAAGGGCGGGGCTGCCGGTCCCCCCTGCGTCACTATTGGCTAATCAGAGATGCTAGTGGGTGGAGACCAAAAGGAGCCGTTTGCGCTCCTTTGTCATTGACCCAACTGCCTGGCCCTCTCATTAGCTGGCCGAAATAATGGTCACCTTGCTTTAATACACGGAATCCCTCTCGTGGTGTCTATGGCCGGCCTCGCTCGTCTTTCCTGCACAGCGTTACTCCCTCAGCTCATTGTGTTGTGTTCTTGGTGCCTGGGTGTGACCAGACACTAGCAGATCAAACATTGCACTTAAGCATATTGGGTGGAGGAACTTCTCTCTCTCTCTCTCGCTCTCTCTCTCTGTCTCCCCTAATGTAATTTGTGTATTTCCCCCACTGCTATAGAGACAGCGACTCTGTTTGGATTACACGTATATACAAAACTTGGGTTGTGTTATTGTCTAAACCCCTCTCTGTCAAACAGGTTGCATAATAAAGGCACTGCTTTTACCCATTGATAATGTTTGTGCAAAAGATTTACCGCTAAACGATTCTGTTGCCTATTTTCTCAAGAGAATTGCTTTGTCCCGACCATGAGCCATACTGTCCAAAATTGTTGTTGTGATCAGGCAAACAAACGAAGGATTAAGATGGCTTAAGACTGGTTGGTTTGGGAAGACGCCTTCATATTTGCGTTTGGTTGTGTAAAATACCTAATCATCAGTCCTGAACAATGGTCCTTTGTTCTCTGAAGCGTTACCTGTGTGGACCACCTAAAGAACAATGCCTCCAGACGTTTTCTTAGCTTTAATCCTTCTCCTCGCTTCCTCACAACAGAGCAGTTTGTGAGCAGTAAAGTTAGCCAACCTAGCCAAGCGGACCACGCCAGGATGTTACAGGAGACCCCCATGACTGGGCAGGCCCCGGTCTGTCCCCCGTTTTAATACCATTTGATAAGCTAGCATGAAAGAGCAGCCCTTTCTCATTTACCTCGGGAGCTTTCAGTTAGCTGCGTTGATGGGCAGGTTAAGAGGAGGGGTTAAGCCCACCGTCGGTGACTGGGGCCACACTGATAAGGCTCGCCTTTGCACACAGTACTTGGCCTAATGAGACCGTCTGCGAGATCCCCCTGATCCTCATTGTGCCTCGCGCTGTGTACTTTTGGAGGGGTTTTTGTCCCAAAGCCTGGTGTTCCTAATATGTGTGTGTGTGTGTGTGTGTGGCTCTCGAGGAGCTATGTGTCAGCATCGGGCACGGAGGACAGATGAAAGGCTTTATGCGTGACTCCACGGTGAGCGCGGCGTGTCTCGGCGTGCTTCGTCTTGCAGGCTGTTTACCGTCGGCAGCGCGGCTCACTCCTCCGAATCGGAGAGGCTCTGCAGCATCATGTGGAGGAGGACGAGCTCCATCAGCAGCTCAACCTCCATTGTAGTCGTCGTCCCCCTCCCGCCCAGGCATGTCCCTTGACGCCAGTGGCTCCTCTAGCTTAGCTTCACAGCGTCTGACCCCAGAGTCGCGTTCGCTCAGCAACAAAAGCAAAACACAACGATACAAATGTATAAAAAAATAAAAAAAACTCAACGTTATAAATCGTTTTGATACTGAATCTTTGTTTACATGTATCACTGCCGCGGCACGTTGGATATTCCGGTTATTTTCCGTAGTATTATCACCAGCGTTTACCATGGCTGGTTTATGTCACCCTTCTCTGTGTTCACTCTGCTGGCCTTCCTGAGGTCCTTCTCAGAGGAGACCACCCTGGTGCTGGGAGGCCCTGTGTGTGTGTGTGTGTGTGTGTGTGTGTGTGTGTGTGTGTGTGTGTGTGTGTGTGTGTGTGTGTGTGTGTGTGTGTGTGTGTGTGTGTGTGTGTGTGTGTGTGTGTGTGTGTGTGTGTGAGAAGACGACCGTGGCACTTTCTGAGCTTTAGCAGGAATACTTTGAGGCTGGAGGGGAAGGGGTTTGAGGGGTGACTCTCGGTTTGTCCATATTTCAATCTCACCCCTTTAAGGAGAAAACAAGGGGGGATCCATGGTGAAAGCCACCTAATCCCCCAGTGCAGCCCCATGGGTTTGTTACCTTTCCCTCACTGTGGATGGCGTTCGTTCTCCCTGTGACTTCCGCCCCGTCTGTCCGTCCCTGCAGAACAATGCCGATCAAGTGGCCTTCCAGGTGGGGGGAGGCATCTCGGCCCTGGAGCAGATCCTCCAGGTCATCACGGCCACCTCCACGCCAACCACTGTCCCACGCATCCCCCTCAGGTGAGTGGCTCCGTCTCCAGGTGGGCAGATTGGAATGAGGGTTCAGAATGATTCACATGCTTGGCTGTTGAGGCTGTACACACACGATCTATTAACATCTGTCTGTCAGTGAAAGGTGCTGTAGGTACGATTGAAGAGCTGTTATTTGGGTGTGAGTTATTTTTATTTTATTTTACAAATGGCATCCGTCACCCTTTTCCTGAGTGAAATGTGCTGTGGGCAATGTCTTTTTTTGAGTTGACTGCGTCAATTTTCGTTTAAGACCGCACCCTTTTCATCTCTGACCAATCAAGGCATCTCTTCCCTGATTGGTTCAAGCCATTCTTCTGGCCTTTCGATCAAAGGGGCCTGAAATTAGGTTCATTTACCAGCAGACAGACCGATATTATTTAGATCCCAATCGTCTGATTAGATCTTTCAGGCATTCCAGTTGTGACTGTAGTTTTGACTTGAAGATTTGTATTTGCAATATAAAACCCTTGGTGTTTGTTTTCTGAGCTATGTAATTGGACTCATGTTTACAAAATTCAGCAGGACGCCCTTTGGGTAACAAGGATAAAACATTCCAATAACCTCCACCATAGTTGAGGAGATATATAATATATATATATATATATCTATATATATCTATCACTGAGATTTTAAATGACAAAATACAAAGCCCTCCATTTTAAACTAAAATCATTGATTGCTACAAAACCAACCAGAGTTCACTAGTCATTAGTAAGTGGTGGAATGATGTACATTTCCGTGCCAGGCTGCTCTATACTCTGTGTCACCGGGTCCACGGCAGTGGGGGGCGGCTAGCAGGGAGGTTGGCCAGCAGAAATGTGAGTTGGCAACCTGAGTGTTGAAATGACAAAAGCAGCCCATTGGTGCTTGTAATTCTGGATGCTGTTTGCAAACCGAGTGAGCAAAAGGCCTCTGGAGGATTGCTGGGCTCAGTGGATCTGGCCTTTCACATGCGTCTATACCCTCATGCACTAGCAGCTGCTGGCTTCAGTCAGTTGGCTCCCACTGTATCCCGTCCTCATCGACGGCAATGCTTCTATTCACTATTAGGTGTTTTGTTAAAGGTCCCATGGCATGCTACTTTATTGATGCTTTAATATAGATATTAGTAGGCCCCAAACACAGTATTGGAGGACGTTCCCGAAATTCAGCCGTGGTGCAGAATTACAGCCACTACGAGCCAGTCGCACATTGAGCTTTCCCCAAATGCGCCGTTTCGGTGTCGGTAGCTTTAAAGCAAATGAGGAGGATAGAGGCGGGTCAAGGAGGAGGGTAGGGGTGTGGCCCTGAGCAGCTTGCAGCCACGGTACCATGCGCTCTGTTTACAGTGGATGTATCGCAATGGCGAGACACACACATCCGTGTTCTGTAAATATTCTAGTACACACGGGAGTCCTTGAGCTCTATATCTAAATAATATCATATTATGCATAGATATCTATGTCGTATAATATATATTATCACGGCCAAAAGCTGTGTGAGCCTCCAGACGATATTTTGAATCTCAAACGACCGCGTCGGGTTCTCCGACATCTCTGGTTCTTCCTCGTCTACATCAAACTGAATTAGACTGAACCGCGCGCTGCCTGCTGCCGGCTGCCCGCTGCCGGGCGGTGGTGCTTCGCGGCGGTGGTGCCTCGCAGCAGCCGGCGGCAGGCAGCATGTCGCAGTTCATGTACTTCAGAGAGTCAAAGCCAAAGTTCCTTTCCCCCAATTCCTTCTCAACCATGGCTGAGATAACCCCAACTACAGACACATGTGGCGCTCGCACGGTCGTGTCTCATTGGCGGGCCAAATTCTCTGGGCGGGCAAGGCAGAGAAAGGGGAGGAGCTTAGATCCTTTATGATGACATATGGGACCACATTCCAAATCAGCGCGCTTGAGCCTCCGTTTTTTCAAAGGTGAGCAGAACACCTAGTGCTCGTTTTACACGGAACTTACGTTTTAGCCACTGGGGGACCATAGGCAGGCTAGAGGAACTCATATTTATGTTAGAAAACCTCATAAAGTGAGATTTTCATGCCATGGGACCTTTTTAATTGTTCAATATAATTTTTATATATTTTTCAATTGGGTAAACTGAGTGAGCTAAACTTAAGGAACCCACTTTATCCTTGTATCCTCCGTTTTTAAGAATTAAAAACACAACCCCTTTTTAGATATTGGAAGCGATTCCATTTCTGTGATCAATTTTGGTTCGCTCTTTTCTCTGGGAAACACAGAAGGCGTCTCTGTCCCGTCTGTCATTTGAATGGCGGATCTGTGTGAGTTGTGAGTCTGATGTTTCTACGTGGCCTGCCAGCAGATAACCCCAGTGCCCACTACTAAGACTCTCTAATGGACTGGAATGGCCTCGCTCTCCCATTCATTAGCATTTACTGGTCTCTCAACCTCCGCTAATGGAGCAAATGCTTGTTATATTTATAAGGCTTTTACAGGACATCACATGTATATTGATTTTCTCTCTAGCTCTCCCTCGCTATCTCTCTCTCTCACATTCTCTCGCTCTCTCTGTCCCTATCTCTCTCTTGCTCGCTCTCTCTCTCTCTAATCTGAGGATATGTCATGCAGACTTCTAAGCAGTAAGGGATGTTATTGGCTCCAATAGGAGAGTTTCTCCATTATCTGGACATGGAGTTCTGTTTTCCTTTTTAGTTTCCACATGGGAGTAACACACACACACACACACACACACACACTACACACTACCTCCCTGGCTTTCATGAAATCCTCTTGGCGTACTTGAGCACAGGAAGGGGAGGTGATGATGGTTGATCCTCCGTGGGCTTACTATCACGCTGAGTAATGATGGAGGGGTTGTTTTGATGCACTCCAGCTTCCGTCATAACGGGGAGTGATTCCCGTGCCTGAGTTGCCTGAAGTTCTTTTAATGCACGAGGTGCACAAGGGCAGATACAATCACGAGCGTGACTGAGTACACGCCAACACACTGTCACTCCAGCAGCCGGGGAGCACTTCCCTTTGGTCTTGTCTGGTCTGCTGTTGGTTCAGTGTGGGGTTGAAGGATTGTTTAGTTAGGGGGTTTACTCACTTACTCACTGGTTGTTGGCGCAAATCCCTTTGTCGGCCTGATGGCATCCGTAGTTATGAGGCCTGAAGGAACACAATATTGTATGACTGTGTTGAATGAATGCACATTTCCACTTCGCAGAGAAAAGCTGAACTTTATTCAATTATATAGCCCACTACCATTTTTCTTTTAATCGAATGGCTTTTTTGCCAAAATCAGTCATACGCAGTTAAAATTGAGCGACACTCTTTGAAGCTCTGGAGGATTAACACAGCGATAGAGTGCGAGAGGCAGCCGTAGCAGCATACAGCCGGGCTGTCTACTTATCACCATCTGTCATCTGGACGGGCCGGGTGGCATAATGGGCTGCTGGACGGATCCTAGCCCCAGAGCACGCTACATTATCTGTTTACAGTAATGTTGCTGTATTGATCACCACCTCCTCCTCCTCCTCCTTCACCTCCTCCCTGATAAGCTGAGTGATTTACAAAAGGGAAAAAGGCAGCTGTGGAGATGCCATATCTGTCCCTGGGGAGGCTGATTCCATCTTGTTACCATTACATTAATGAGCTAATTCCTCTGCGAGGCTTTGCTAATGCCCTGGTGTAACCCTGTGGCCACTGGAATGTCTAGACCCAGGGCTAATGCAGACAGCTCGCTCTCTCGCTCTTTCTCTCTCTCTGTCTCTCTCTCTGGCCAGAGGATTGACTGTAGAACATATTTCTTTCATAAAAAATACATTTTGTATGCAATGTTATTTGTTGGCCTTTGGCCATCTTTCTGTTCCCAATAAAGGTGGAATGAGTTATCAATTAGGCATAATGTAATTATCTACCAAATATGAGAGTACAAACATTCAACAAACATTTTTTCGTATTTTTGATATATTTCCATGTGATAAAATAGTGTACAAGCAGCCATTCAGGGCTTACAGCGCTTACTGGATAGGGGAACAGCCCAATTACATGCAAGGACATGGTTGACGAAATTCTTCAACCAGAGAAGTTAACCCAAGGTGTATCGTCACCTCTCTACAGAGCCCTGGAAACTGGAGACCGCTACCTGTGGTCTGATTTCAGGATGTTTAGAGGTGTGTGTGTGTGTGTGTGTGTGTGTGTGTGTGTGTGTGTGTGTGTGTGTGTGTGTGTGTGTGTGTGTGTGTGTGTGTGTGTGTGTGTGTGTGTGTGTGTGTGTGTGTGTGTGACAGCACAAGGAAACTGATTTACTCCTCATTTTATTTTGCTTCGGCTCGGGATTCTTTTTTCCTTGCCTTTCTAGAAGTCCATTATCCCTGATTTGGGAGAGAAAAAAGAAAGAAAAGAGAAAAGTAAAGTGGAGGTGAAAAAAAGCTGGGATTCAACCCGATCTGGAAGTCGGTCGTATTTCTGCAGCGCTACCCCATTCAGGCTTGACTGGGCTCATAGGAAACACGGAGACAGAGGGCAGGGAAACCCGAAACCCCAGGTTGAACAGCCACAGATCCCTGGCCTGATAACATGGAGGCAGTGACAAAAAGCATAAAGACCCTTTTACATGCTTGTTGTCCTGTTGTCAGCCGAGATCGCTGCGAGGGGTGGGCGGTCCTCTGTTCATAATTACCATGGCTTTGGCCGTATTACTGACGGATGCATGACACCGCAGTAGAAGTTGTTTGAGTACAACTGCCCTTTGTGCTTAGAGTCAATCTACCTTTGCAATGGAACCGCGTTCTTTATTGCCGCGGAGGGACACTTATGATGACCTACCAGCGACCAATGGAGGTCTTCGGCTAAAAACAGTCGGATGCTCTGCCGTCTGGCATATCTTCTTTGGCTCGCCTCCGGGCACTTTGTAAGGAAGATTTGTAAACTAGTGAACCTAACGGTATTAGTTCTGTGGTTGTGGACGCTCCTGATTTGTTGTCGTCCCCCCCCGCCCACTAGGCCACCCAGGAGGTGCCCCAGAGGGCTGCGTCGGGCTGGGAGAGGGATCAGGTGTGCTCGGTGCCTCTACCTCGTCTCCCTGGGTCTGAATAGCTTTAGCCTGGAGTTGTTTCACCCCGCCGGGGGATGAGCATTTGAGTCAATGTGTGCCAATTACACCCTTCAATATTTACCTCATCCTGTTAGTACCAATGTCCTTTTTTTATGATTACAATTTCTTTCCGTTATATTTATTGATCCAGATCACGTTCCCTAGTTGAACAAGGCAATACAAGCCCTTGTCAGTGGATGTAAACGTGCCAAAGCTAGGAATGTTATTGATTTGCATTGTGGGTAATAACAGATTTGTGGCCCTGCTTCTTCTTCTTCTTGGAGGCCACTGCGGGGGCATCAAGGTGTAAGGGGAGCTCTGTAGGCGCCGTGGGGACAGGTACGTTCCCCCTGCTACGGTAGGCTGGCACACAGCAGTCCCACCGCATCGCTCCCCTGCTACGTGACACCGGCTGGCGCGGCACTTTACAAAATTGTTCCTCAAAATCTTTGACGCTGGATGTCATTTGGGGGGCGTTCGGAGACGGCGAGATTCGCGGAGAGGGCGGTGTATCGTGTGTCACACTCATCGAGTTCAATTAGGTGGGAGGAAACCTAAGAGCGATCACACTGACGCTCCATTGTACACACAAGCGCCGTAAGGGCATAACTCAAACATGCCTTTGTCAGTCTGCCCGTTTGTTCGCCGACCAAAGACAAGGTTGATTAATTGGGCTACAAAACAATTGCATGCTCATTACACGGGTAGCCGCCCGAGTCCAGTAGCGGCCTGGGTCCAGTGTTGGTAGTGTTGTTCTTGAGGTAGGCCGGATGAACGCATGGCCAGGTCTACTGAGAACTGATGGGGAGTCAACTCACAATGACTTGATTAAATACAACTTCATCTATAATTTTTTTTACATATACATAAAGAAATATATATAGATATTACATTTTTGGTTATAATTTGAACCTCGATCACTATTTTTTTCTTTGATTATATGTCTATTACTTTATACTTTTATGTTAACTAAAACTTTGCATTTCTCTGCAATTTTTTTAATTATTTACATTAAAGTAATTACATTTTCTCTACTGCTAAGAACATAATAATTTTCAGACTATTAATTAGATGACTTCGAATTCTTATTTTTTTATACAAAAAGCTTTGAAAGCTTAATTTTCTCTACTGCTAAGAATATAATCAATTTCAGACTATTAATTAGATGACTTCGAATTATTATTATATTTTTGTACAAAAAGCTTTGAATGCTTAAAGATACCCAAGAGTGACTATATTTTTATGTCAATCTATTCTGCATTCTGTGTGCAATACAACACAAATGTAATGAGTAGGAATCTATTCAAGCAATATCTATTAGAATGTGGCTGAGAATGTCTACCATAATCATAGACTAGGGAACATATATCTTCCCTAATCTTTGATTATGGTAGACATTCTCAGGAAAATTCTAGTTCAATTCTAAATTCAAGCAAACTATAGTTAGAATTCTAATTAGAATTGTTATCTGGCATCCTTCAATATAATTCCACCTACCCCTTTATAAACCATTCACATTGTTGTAATTTTAAAATAAAGCAAATTCCTAAACCTGCTAAATAATTTAACGTTAAAATCCCTTATCATTTTCAGGGCACGATCTGTTATTGCCTTCGAGGATCGGTTATGAATGAGCTTCAAACCACCTAGGTCGTAACGTTAAATGCAGACATTTTGGCACCTCCCAAACGCAGTGCTTCTCACATTAACGCCGCATTCCGTCAGCGGGGCAGCTTTACACCACAGTGTCAGCACCAGATTGGCTGAAATGACTGATCTGCCCGCTGGAAAACGGAAAGAGCGGGGAGCAGAGGAAGTTATCGACAGACGCTGGTCTGGAATCAGTCTTCGCAAAGATCTCCGCCCGGTGCCAACGCGCGTTTGACCGAAAACGCGCAGCAGATGTGAAGGTTGAGCTAGATATCAAAATGTTTACCAGTGGAAATAAACATGGCCTACTTAAGGCACAGGAGAGCCAGATTCCATTCTTCCACTGAGCTGATACGACCCGTCTGTCCGCCATTGGCTAAAATATACACTTGTCAGAAAATATTAACTGATGAAAGTGTATGTGTGGGGGGGGGGGGGGGGGGGGTGTCAGGATTCACAGCCGGGCAACCGGTCAGCTATCTGAGGCATTCATCTTCTGTGGGGCTTGCTTTAGTGCAGACATAATACAGCGCTCAGCCTGCTTCAGCCTTTCCTTTCCCTGTGTCGGGGGGGGGGGGGGGGGGAGCCCCTTGGTCTGGGGCCGTCTAGGGCCCCTCTGTCTGGGACCGCCTCGGGCCCCAGTGAGGGGCCGCTGGGAGCAACAGCGTTATCTGCTCAGAGGAAACAGCACTCCATCTCAGCCTGGATGTGACAGATAGCACGGCCTCTGTTCTTCTGAACGTCGGGCTCTCCAAGGCCGTTATTTAGTCTGCTGCATGTTGTGAATGCTGTGCTATTATTTTTTTTTAAATATATATATATATATGCATATCACATAACATCCAAGGACAGTGGGACACACCTTTTTTTAAATGTACAAGACGGACGGCGCCCTGAACGAAGCTAGTCTATCGACAAGTGTGTTTGGTTTACCGATGAGTGGAGATAACGGCCTGTCAGCGCCCAGCTCTGTTTAGATGCTGCCGCCTGGTCTACACAGTGTGTGTGTGTGTGTGTGTGTGTGTGTGTGTGTGTGTGTGTGTGTGTGTGTGTGTGTGTGTGTGTGTGTGTGTGTGTGTGTGTGTGTGTGTGTGTGTGTGTGTGTGTGTGTGTGTGTGTGTGTGCCTGTAGCTGTTTCTTTGTCATTAATCCTGATGTATCTCTCTTCCCTGTGTCAGGTCCCTTTGTGCCGCGGTTCACACCTACTACCTGGCCTGTTCCCGCTGCCCCCTGAACTCTGCCTACGTTCTCTTCAGCAACAAGATCGCCCTCCTCATGGACCTCCTGCACCACCAGCTAGCAGTGAGTGTGACAGGACACGCGCACCCACAAAGGGGCTCAGGAGGTAGAGCAAACCCGAAGGTTGCTGACTGGCAACACGAAGGATGCTAGTTTGATCCCCGTCTCCCTTTAGCAGGGCGTGGAGGCACCCCTGAGCATGAAACCCAACCCTAACTGCTCCCGGCGAGCTGGCCGGTTGACTCCGCCGTCGTTGTGTCAATCTGTGAATGTGAAGCCTAATTGTGAAGCGCTTTGCGTGGCCACAGGTCAGAAAAGTGCTATATAAATGCAGTCCAATTACAATTTACAAAGACGTTGTGGATCTCCGAAACTTTACGTTGAATGTAAAAATGAATTCAAGCTTTGATTAGGTTCCCAAACATTGTCTGTTCCCGTTGAGCCTCCTCGGTGTGTCGGTCCTTCTATCCGTGCTGTCGTCCCTAGCACAGTGTTAATAGAGTGCCCTGTGAGACGCTTGCTTTCGGTCAAACCTGGAGCATAACCACAATCCCAAATGCTTCTGGTCTGAGGGAATGTGAGAACATGGAGTCAGACAGCAGGGGCGACCAGCATGCCTGTATCCTTCAACGCTCTTTATGAGCGGTCTGTAAACATCAGGCCACTCCTAATGCTGGCTGGCTGCTCACACGGTACAGATGGACTGAGGCAATGTCGTTGGGCTGGGGGTCCATGCAGTGCTCGGCTTTAGTTTTTTAGGCCTGTGTTCCAATCTAAAGCAGTCCCATTTCCTGAGGGCGCGCACACACACACACACACACACACACACACACACACACACACACACACACACACACACACACACACACACACACACACACACACACACACACACACACACACACACACACACGCACGTACGTCTCCATGTATGCTTTAGTTTATATACAAAATATCTGCTGCTGCTTGCATGATTTGACGTCTCTTGGGAGACTACATTTCTCCTCGATGAGGTGCACGTCGTTAATGATTGCTATCATTATCACTTGAATCATGTGCACATTTATTTTATGAATTTTCACTCTTTATGTAATTATATCTAACTATACTAGTTGTTGTTAGTTTGTGTGTATGTGTGTGTGTGTGTTTCTATTAGCAAGCAAGTGGGGGTTGTGCTGGCATCTCAACCATTCCCACATGTAATTCGATTTGTGGAGAATGTTTGTGGATTTAGCGATGCGGTCATTGTACACCCTAGGCTTTAGAACGAATGACAAGGATGGCTTACCTGGCCTGGCTTTTCCACGTTTAGAATTGGCGATTAAACCTGATCTTTTGACTTGCATGAAAACACCTCTACATGAAATTCAGGTAGGCGGCATTCTTCCATCTAGCCTCCCTCGTTTCTTTTCTCACACGGATAAGGTTGATTTAGATTCTTCTCTGGAAGATAATGTCTAACTGGTTCTTCAACCCACATCATTAACCTGGCTACTGCTGTCTGTTTGGCCTTGTTCCCCCCAGCTGTACGTCCCAGAGGAAGACAAGTCCATATTTGGGCGCAGTGTGAACAAGCAGGTGTTTGATGGGCTCACCACCGGCCTGCTGCAGACCGTCTCCACCGTGCTGGGCCAGCTGTGGCCCCCCATCTCGGACCACAGCCAGCTAGACCTGGTCCGGATCTGCTCCCCGGAGACCAAGACCAAGGGCTCGGCTTTGGACTGCTTCAACACGCGCCTCCACGACCTCCTCAGGTAGCCCTCCTCCCCCCACTCTAGACCGCCCTGTTGTCCCGGTGCCTGGTCCCAGGTCCAGCCGTCCAGCTTCTGGAGGGAGACGGCTCAGAGCCCGGGTAGGGAACCAGACACTGAAAGGGGCGGGTTACACCTGTGGCTCCGCCCCCTGTGTCCTGTGAGGAACGGATTTGCGCAAACGGAATACGTTTCCAGAAGACGATCTCTAAAAAGGCCGGTCCACACGATGCTGAACTGACACCTTTTCACACACATTTTTACAGCTTGGCTGAGTTTGTTTTCGGCACTCAAATGCTTACAGAAATCCACCTCCAGCAACACGATCGGTCACAACAACGAAGCAAACCAAAGTGAAATGCCCCATTCACATTGAATTCCTCTAGTCCGCCCTCAGATTCTTAACATAAAGTCTGATTTGGGAGACTGCCTCATGCCACATGTGAACCCTCTTCAGAGGATCCGTCCTCCGCCTCACGGCCACTTTGTGAGGTTTCAGGGCTGATCAACATTTCGGTTCCCCCACCACATGTTTTGTACAGAGATGGGGAATGAAGAGGCAGACAGGAAGCTGTCGGCGTGTCACTTTGGATGGGTTCCAGGTCGTTCCTGCTCCGTGTCGGCGCTGGAGGGCAGGGGGCGCTCTGGCATCGCTCCAACACAGGATGACTTCACACATTGCACACGCCACATTCTACCTTCAATCTGGGGCTGAAGGGTGAGCCCCTATGACGGCTCTAAACCAGGAATACTGCGAAAGCTCAGGAAGGCTCGTTACTCTATCCGGGCCTCTCTGCTTCCTGTTTGCATCGGGGGGGGTCATGCGATGCAACGAGGGCTGGGAAGGAAGAGGAGTCGCCCAGCCCCTTTTTTTTTTTTTCTTTTTTTTTTGCAAAGCCTCGAAGAAGAGTAGCAGTGCGGTCTTCCCACGCCGCCGGCCTGCTCCCACACTACCCGTGATTCATCTGTTTCGAGCAGCTGCGTGGGCCCCGCCACTCTGATCCGCTGACCCCGGCGTGACCCCCGAGACGGGGGAGGGCCTGAGAGAAATGGTGTCGTCAAGTCGCTAATCCCGTGTCGGAGCGCGAGATTTACCTTAACGGCCCCGCTGTGATGCATGCGTCGGTGCGGGACGGACACGAGATCAAACAGCGGAGAGCTTTTGCAACACTCTCCGTTAGGCCCGGCGATAGATCAGGGAGGAGAGGAGAGCTTCATTTCCTCTCCACACATATTTGGGTGGATCATCCTTTTACTGTTTGTGATGAATAATCCATCCAAAATGTAGCGCAGCACAGGCGGTACAAGACACAACCCAGAGCCTCTCTCTGAAACGCTGAGAGACTGAAAGGGGAAAAAAAGGAAAAGAAAAGAACCTAGACGAAGAGAAATGAGCAGGGGTTTAGGCATTTAGTACAGCAGTCATTGTGTGGACAGCTCCTTTCAACCAGTAAAGCTGTGGAAGGGGCTGAAGTCAAAACAACAGGCTGCGGTTCAAGTGTCAAATGACCCATTGTGAGGGCTGAGAACAGCCCTAATCACCTGCTCTGAGGAGACCACACCCTGAGTGACAGCCCCAGCCACCGCGGCGCGTTAACTAGGTCTGCAAGGCATGACCATAGCGGGGTAAAAGTTGGACTGAACAGTGGGCAGAGACTGAGGCGTCTAGCCACCACATCACACGGTGCCGGGTGGCCACTCCTTTTGATAGCCTTTGTGGAGATCCTGGTTCCTTCTGGACCCACGCAGGACGGAGGTGTTTAGTGCCCAATAACCCCGTTCTCATCGCCTCCGGCCCCCCCAGCATACCTGAGCTCTGAAAGACGGCCTGGGGTCAGTGGACTGTGAGGGGGCCCGGCGCTGGCGTGGCAGGGGGGCAGCACGGGCCCTCTAATGACACTATTAGCAGTGATTTGCGGTTGAAAGAGTAGAGGGAACCTGAGCATGAGAGCTGTCATTGGTAAAGACAAATTGGAGATATCACAGTAATGGCGGGGAGCGAAGGGCTTAGTTGAGATCGATTTCCCCCCGCGCCGACCTGCGCAGGTATGCACAGCCCGGGCCTTTGTCAGGCCATGTAAAGTCATTTTTTTGTTCTTCTTCAGACAGAGACGATAACATTTGTGAATAGTGTCGGGGCGTCAGGATATCCTTTTGACTTTTAGCACGACAAAAACGACCTTCACCGTTGTGTGTATGCGCTCCGCTGTGTGTTTGCGTTCCAGCTACGTGGTCAACATGGGCTTGATTGACAAGCTGTACGGCTGCTTCCTGTCGGTGCAAGGACCCGTCGACGAGAGCCCCAAGATGTCTGCATTCCTGCAGCAGGCCTCGGCCATGCTGCACGGCTACTGCAGGCTGTGCTTCGCCGTGACGGCCCGGTGAGCGCTGCCCCTGTGTTTACCCCCCCCCCCCCCCCCCCCCCCCCTACCGTTCACACACAGAGCTCCCCATTCCTAGCATCCTTCCCATCCACCTTCTCGTCTTCCCTACCTGTCTGTCAGTGTCTCTGTCACGCCCCCGTTCCGACTCAATTCACACAGCCACACGCACACACACACACACACACACACACACACACACACACACACACACACACACACACACACACACACACACGAGAACGTAAAGCTAAAGATCAGAAATAGAAATGTAGTCTACACAAAAGACGGAGGCCGCACTGCCTTGCGGTCAGCCTGGTCGCTCGACCTGGAAGCCACGGTGACCGGCGACAGAGATAGGCATCTCCTTGACCCTGGAGCTCTGTCACTCACCATAAACCTTCGCCTGCGGCACGCGGGGGTTGGGGGGGGGGGGGGGGGAGGCCACCCACATCTGCCTGCACTGACCTCCCCCAGGGGGGGGGTTCAGCGGCGCCGCTGACGGAGGATAAGCACACGGTCACAAAGGGAGAGGCCGGCAGCACAATGCCCCACTTAAAGAGAGAGGAGCGGCTGACGGCTAACGGCGTTGCACAGCCAGCTCCCACGCGACCGATTTTGGATGAAGACAAATCGTCCAGTCGCCGATGTCCCTCGAACTAGCTACGAAGCGCCTGGAAATAAAGGACTTTGCATACCCTGCAAGTCGCTTTGGATAAAAAGGTGTTAAAGGGTTAAATGCTTAACAGTACAGTTAAGACATTGTCATTTGATCACATCCCTGGATGAATATGTTTTTGGTTTTAACCCAGCGATGGCTGCTACTGCATGCCATAGCTGGGATATGCGGTAGCAGCAGTACGCAGAAATCGACCCGGGCCCATCTGTGCGTCACTGAATATCTGTGGGAAAACACCCAGTCAGACCGGGCCGTTTCCTAACAGTTCTCATAATAATGATCAACACCCATCCTCGGCCAGTCAGCTAAGCCCCCTCCCGTCAGGTCTACCTTTCCCTGCACACGTGTAAAAGTACACACGTGTAAAAGTACAGAACGCGGTCGTTAAATGTGTTTGCCAGACCAGTCCTGGCTGGGGATTAAATTGGATTTGCTCGTTACTCGTTCATGCCGGGCGTCACATTTCCGCACAGAGCCTGTTGGCCGACCTCAAGTATGAGCATGCATTCAGAGCGGCTGCCAGATCGCAAAGCCCAGATCGCAAAGCCCTCACTGCTCTCTGGACGCAGGGCTTCTGCTTCTACTGCAACTTCTGTTGCTACTGCTACTCCTGATGCTGCTAAGGCTGCTGCTACTTCGGCTGCTACTGCTACTTCTGCAGCTGCTGCTGCCGATGCTAATGCTAATGCTGATGCAACGTCTACTGCTGCTGATGCTAATGCTGCTGCTACTGCTACTTTTGCTGCTACTGCTACTTCTGCTGCTGCTACTGCTATTGCTGCTGCTACGACTGCAACTTCTTCTGCTACTGCTTCTGCTTATGTTAATGTCAAATTCCCTGTGCCCAAGGAATGGTGCTCTTGGCGTGTCCCAAAATATACTGTTTTTATTTACATTTTCTTTGTATGCAAAATATATTGTAAATGCATTTAATTCAAGTGCAGTATTCGGTATTGTTGAGGTTATTCTGTTCCATAGATACTTAACTAACACTACTGGGAAAAATTAATTTTGAAAGATTTTTGAAAGAAAATTTCACAAATCCACTGCAGTTGTTTGGTTAAGTAATAAGCATCTCTTATCTTCATTGGGATGTTACATATACCCTTAAATGAAGGCTATTAGTAACTTCATCTGGAATGGCTTGGTTCAGGCACCTTGCTTCTTAGGGCAATCTGCCATGAGTGGTCACTGCTTACATTCATGTTCCTTTGAATCCTGAGGAGATTACAGTGTTTCGCTCCCCTCTGGTTACATCAGACACGACTCTAACTTGAAGCGAATGCAGCTAGTTAAATCACTTAATCCGCAGTGTATCTGATGGGACGGCGTAGCCCACGCCCTCGTCTAGCGAGTCACTCCAGAAGCCACAGAGATGTAGACTCCTGATGACCCTCCTGCCCTCCCACGCGCTGCTGAGGCAGAGCCAGCGCCCGCTCCGCTCCACCGGCTCTCCCAAATGCAAGCCGCGTGTCTTCAGGAAACACCAGGTCCAGGTCCAGCTGGAAGAGGGGCCGGAGGCAGTCACATCAGTGATTTAAGGTTTTCTTTAGGAAGAAATGGAAGGAAGAAATGACCAAACGGTATCAAATAAAGATATACAGATTGAGGGTCCTATGGGTATGATTTCATATGATTTTAATTTTGTTTTTTTTGTATCATCTCTTCCACCAGTTCCCTTTTTTTTTTTTCACCGACTATTTTTCTGCCCTTCTACCACTTTCTGTGGTAGTGTAGGACTCTCCTCCTCTCCCGTAGCTTCTTCCAGGAGAGCCGTTCTATTCCGCGTGCGATCCCGGTAGCCTCCGCTAACCGACCCCACTGTAACCTCTTCCAGCTCCACCAGCGTCTTCGACAACAAGCGCCAGGACGGGACGGGGCTGACGGCCCTCCTGCAGCACACGGAGCTCGTCGGCGTGGTGCACAGCCTCTACTGCATCCTGCTGCACAGCTACCTGCCCGACGCCTCCAGCCAGGCCCCCCACGGCCCCCAGGAGCCCTACGCCCCCGGGGTCATCCAGGTGGCCCTGCAGGGCGTCCGCTTCCTCAACAGCTTCGCCCTGCTGCACCTGTCCGCCTTCCAGGTACTCGTGCACGCACACACACACACACACCGAGGACACACGCGCGCTTGCATGCGCATAGGCACACGTATATTTGTGCACACACACACGCACAAACATTCACACGCACACACACACATGCATGCATGCACACATACTCATAGACATTCACGCACGTATTCACACACTCACACACTCACACACATTCACACACTCACACGTATTCACACACACACACACCCACACACACACACACACACACACACACACACACACACACACACACACACACACACACACACACACCTTTCCAAACACTCACCCTTGAGCACACATCATATGCATAAACAAATTCAGACACACTTTCCTAAAATACACGCGGTCCCTTTCTGGCGTGTTCAGAAGTGCGTCCAGGCCGTCTGTTATTGGAGGTATATCATTGTAAACACAACTGCCAAAAAGAACCATCAGCCAGCCCTCTCACCCCCCAAAACACCCGACCTGGTGTTGAACATAACGCTCCCCAAATGTTTTGACTGGGCTCCGCGGGGCTGACCTGAGTGTGTAACCGATCTGCTCGACTGCCGGGTCCTCAGAGAGGGGCTCATACTGAGGGGGGGGGGGGGGGGGGGCAGGCCGACCCCAAGCCCAGGATGGGGTTGACCTGTGGACGTAAACAGCGGCCGCCCTCGGACCCCCCCCCCAGAGTGGAACGGACCCTCCTGAGGGGATCAGCAGTTGGTGGGACCCGCACCCTCACGGGGGGGGGGGGGGGGGGGGGGGGGGGGGGGGGGGGGGGGGGTAGTTACTGAGACTAGCACCCCAGTGCTAGGAGGTGGTGCGGGACAGGTTCATTCTGCTACAGCGGGACAGCGGGGGTCCTGGGAGGCGGTGAGAAGGGTTCCTCTTTGATCCACACTGGGGACCGGTCGGCTGGACGACAAGGCATTCCCACGAAAGGGTTTAAATAATGTTTAAAAAGTAAAACTGCAGGTATTACATTTCCTAATGGGAGGATACCATGATGGTATTGCCAAAATATCAATACACAAAAATATATATATAATACAAAATATACACAACTGCAAAAAAATATATATCAAACCACAATCTTTACTTTAAAGTTTTTTACTTTATTTGTTTAATTTTTACATCATTAACAATTAATCCCTAAGTCGATGGAACCGAGATGATTTCCCCTTTGACGTTGATAAGTGTAGTCTCATGTCTGCGTCCAGAGACAGCGTGCACGAGTGCGTTCTGAGTGTGTGTGATGTCTTCCAGTCTGTCCTGGGCGCGGAGGGTCTGTCCCTGGCCTTCCGCCACATCGTGAGCTCTCTGCTGTGGTACTGCTCCCAGCACTCCTCCGAAGAGCTGCTGCACGAGGTCATCATCTGCGTGGGCTACTTCACCGTCAACAACACGGACAACCAGGTGAGCCCCGTCCCACGGCCGCGCTCCCTACAGTCACACGCTGCTCTACAGTTTCCCTTCCGTCAATCGTCATGTGAATCAATCACAGAGTTTGGGTGTCGAGGTTTTATCAAATTTTTCGAAAGTTCCTACTGTTTTCTGGATCGTTTTGTTTCCTTGATCGTATAACGGTACAGAAGGCGTCCATTCAGTCCTTGATTCCCCGGCACCTCTGCCTCTGTGTGTGTATGTGTGTGTTGTCTATTGTAACAGTGGAGTGACACCTCCCCTTTAACGCAGTACCAACGCCCCGAGCCCGGGGCGTTGGTACTGCGTTAAAGGGGAGGTGAGGCCACGTGACGAGGCAGACTTAGCTGTGAGGTTAATTGGCTGTGAGGTGCCGTCGTGCTCCGGCGCCGCGTGCTAGCCACGTGCTAGCCGCAGTCTGCTGGGCTTTGGCGCAGTGGGGCTACAGGTTCGTACAGCCCCCACCCTCCGAGCCCCCTGCTACGTCACCCATGTCCGGCTGTCCCCCGCCCTCCCTGCTGCCACAATTGATAGGCTCGTTAAGGATTCTAATTAGGCTGATATTTTAGTCCTGATTAAAGTCCCCGCCTCCTTTCACTAGCAGGTCAGCTGTCAACAATTATTTAAATGCACAGAATTAGCATTAGAATTAGCACGTTGGCTTTTGTGCATCTTATTTGCATACTCAATTGGATAATTGAATGTGGTGGCGTTGATTGGATTAAAGGGGTTTGGTCGGCTGATTTGGCGTTCTCCGCCCCGTGTGTTGTTTTTTACGGCGTAGCCATTTGCCAAATTGAAAGTAAAACGTCTGTCGTGGTTTAGCGTCGTACTCCAAGATCACAAAAAACGATCAGGAAGTTCCTCTCGTCTGACTTTCAGAGATTTAGTTTTACGGAGAGAGAGAGAGAGAAAGTGTGCGTACGGGTTTGTCAGGAAAGGAGAAACCCGGTGATGGTTGCCAGCGCCGGGGCCCTGGAATGTGTCCATGCAGTTCCCCACCAAGACGGATGGCGCTGAGGGGGATATTTAGAGCCGCCCGCCCTCTCCCCGGCTAATGTAAGCATTGGCAGAACACAACGGCAGCCGCGGACCCCGGCCCCCCGCCCCCCGCCTCCACCCCCCCACCCCAGCACCCTGCATGCATCCACTGTCGACACACTAGCCTTTGTTTACATTGGGCGTCTGTGGAAGGCGGCTCTCTTATAAAAGGCAGAGCTCTTGTAGCGCCGCGGCGGCGTGCGCGCTGCGATGCGGTCCTGCCCCCCCCCCCCCCCCACCCCAGAGGGCCCGTGAATAATTCACCCTGCCGTACAGAAAGCCATTCAGAGGGTGACAGATGTAGCCTCCTGGGGTTTTCAAGTGCGGGTTCGGGCCGTGCACCGTGTGTGTTTGGCCGTCTGTCTGCTAGACTCTCAGGGACAATTGCTGTAAAGAAAACCCCAAAAAAGTGTACTTCCTCCTCCACTGATTGAGAGATACCCACCGGTAATCTCACTTGTCTCGATTTTTTCTGTGGCTCCCTTAAGACGCGGTGATTCATTTGTGAAGCATCCCGGGAAATGATCTGCGCTCCGCTTTGACGCGATGAAGCTATAATTGCGAGCTGTTGACACGTTAACCCGCCGACCGCCCGCTGCCTTTCTGAAGGAGCGTCTCCCGGCCTTAAGACAACTCCGCTCTCTTGTCAATACACGGGAAGGCCCCCCCCACACACACATGTGCACGCACGCGCACAAGCGCGCGCACGCACGCACGCACACGCGCCGGCTAGCAAGTGTCATCGGCGCGGCACCACTCCCGCCCTGCCCAGACCTTCCAGCCAGGCCTTTGTCAGTGGATCAGGTTTCCCGACAGCTATAGAATGCTTAATGATAATTGAATCCACTCCCTGGATTGACTTTTCCTGATTCTCTTTCGGTATTCCGTGTATTTTTTAATTGTTAATGGTATTAATGAGATGGAGGAGAAGGAAAATATACGCGCATCAATGTCAATAAAACAAACAACCAATTACATTTGTTGGGGTGGGGGGGGGGGGCGGGGGGGGGCTCTTAAGTTGGGTCAATGCTAGCAGGCGTGCTACAGCATGTTTAGCATCACTGTGCCATACACTGTGCCCCGCACTCTAGTATTACACTACACACCTCTACAGGCACAATGTACACATCATAACAGTAGCATTTGTAGCGTGTTTATGTGACCTCTGACCCCAGTCATTCTCTATTTGCGCCGACTTTTCAATGTAATCCTATGGGGGAAATTAAGCTGAATCAGCAAACACATATTTTCCCTCATAACTCGTAGCGGATTGGAAGTTGGAAGCATCTGAATGCCGGCACACCGCCTCGGACGAGGCCCGACGTTTGGTCATCGGCTCGGACAAACTGAAGGATGAAAAAAAAAAAGATCCCAAAAAATACAATATAACAAGATATCAGAACACACTTACGAACACATGCTTACACATTCAGGCTTCAAGGGTCTTATCTGTGGGGGTCCATTTGCCTGGTTCCCGTTGTGTGCGGGGGGGCGTTTCCCCGGCCCTGTGAGGCCAGTGAGGCCAGGGAGACGGGCTCCGGCGCTGGGCCTGTAATCCCTGTTAACCTGATGTTGAAACCTGCCCTTCAACAGTCCATTACAGCCAGACTGCAGCGGCCGCCTCGGGCACAGAGACTCTCGCGCAGACCAGGGGGAGCCAGCCAGTCCTGGGGAATGCGTGCATGCGCACCCACGCATGCACACACCAACACACACACGCATACACACGCACACGAACAGAAACTCACACGCACGCACACATACACAATAACAAACGAACGCACAAACAAGCAAACAAGCAAACACACACACACACACACACACACACACACACACACACACACACACACACACACACACACACACACACACACACACACACACACAGGTTCAAGCCGACCCCTTCAAAGTGAACAGAGGCTGACTGGCTGTCAGAGGACCGTCTGACGACGGTTTGCTCGGCGGTGATTTACACTCCCGGCTCTCCCCTAGGGTGAGCCCAGGTCCAACCGACCCTCTTAAGTGTAGCGGAGGACGTCGCCGTCCCCAAACCCCCGTAAACCTTTCAGCGAGGGGGGGGGGGGGTCCCGATCAGAGTCCCCCCCCCCCCCCCCCCCCGTCTGGACGCTTTCCCGGCAGGACTATCAGCGGCGTCCATCTCTGAGGAATGACAGAGCGCGCTCATAGAGATAAACACCAGAGTTATTGGCCCTTCATTGCGTAAACAACAGTGGTGGGGGCCCGGGCTTTATGAGTTGTTTTAAGGCAACCTGCAGTCGCCTAAAGAGTCAAGGTGAGGAGTTGAATGTGTGCGTGACCGGTCTGCCGCGTTGTAAAGGACAGGGGGGTTGTGGGGGCTCTGATGAGCTTGGCTTATCAGCAAGGCACTTCCCCGCGGTAATGGACCTGCTTGAGTGCGTCCGTGGATGGGACAGACACAGGGGGGATGGGACACACCCTGAAGCCTCCTCGACAAGCGTGTGACAAAAACAAGGATCGTGGTTGTTGAATAAACCTGTGTATCCCTGATGATTTGAAATAAATCATACACAGTCACGCCTCCTCGTCCAACCACGTATCTGTATATAGCAGTAGGTTTTATTGTTAATCTTTCATTCCTAGTTATTTTTTTATATTTCCGTTTTATTTATTTACTTTTTTTATGACGTTTTTGAGTGTCTCCTTAAAACGCCCTGCTCGGTCACTGTGGACACTAAGGAAGTCCTTCAAAAAGACGCGTCATAAAGAAGCAGCCCTGTCCAACAAACAGGTCCATGCAGTTAAACAGCAGACGCCGCCTATGGAGTCTGATGTTGTGTTTGTACCTGACTGGGCCGCTTTCACCGAGGGGCCGGGGGGCCTGATACCCACCGAGCTGCATCCACAATACCATTAACGTTTGGAAGGACGTTGCCTTAACGCCAAGGTAAACAGTCTTGATCAAGGTGGGTTGTGAGGGCCGTGCTGCTCTTCGTCTGGGGGCAGGGCTCTGGGGAATGTGGCCGTAGACAGGGTTTCCCCCCTCACCCCTGGGCCCCGGCTGCCACCCCGCTTTGCTTTATGTCTCGGCTCCGGGGCCTCGAGGCCGGGCCGTTCCTCCGGCCAGCAGCAGATGAAGCGCTGCCTGGCGTGGGATTAGGGTGAGCCGGGTGATTTGTGGCCGGGACGTCTTCGGAGCTGCAGGTCTTGGTCTGGTGTTAAGTTATGATCACCGTGACGCTCGGGATTACAGCGTTCAGCGGCGTCATCACCGGAGGACCCCAAAACAAATCTTTCTGTTTGCTTTTCCTGATGAGCCTGCGTTGCCAGCGAGTCAAATGAATAACCGCAGAAGGCTCATATGGTTCCAGAGGATTTATGTCAACAGCGGAACATAAGCAGCCGCACATTTGAGATTTGCCAGAGCCCTGGCTTGTTATTTCTATTTTTATTGTCCTTTGGTATTTTGTTCTCCCTTCCACGAATATATTCTCTCCGTTCAACCGGTTGAATCTCACCGAAATAGTTAGAATACGACTCATTAACGGTCGGGTTCAAAGAGATGCTGCCGGACACCAGTGGGGAACGCTACCTGACCCGATAAACAAAGACATCATTTACGGCCTTCCAGCCCCGCCGTTAAACCCTCGAGTGCATCATCAAAGGCGGACCTCGACCGCCACGCACTACCAAGTGTTCTTTTTCCAAATCTTGTAAATCCGGCAAATTTATGTCACTGGGACCCCCTCGCTCACCGTATGGTTCCCATCGCCGGCTGAGCCCCGCGCCCCGTGTTGGTACCTGCTGAAGATTTACTGTGCTGACCCCCCTGGCTCTCAGTGAACACCGCTGATGGTCTTCCCAGGCTCCAGGGCCAGGAGGCCAGGGCCCTGGGCCTGCTCCCCCCCCCGTCCAGCCGGGGCCTGGAGCGGCCCTGTGTTAATGTCGGTGGCCCGGATGTGAGGGGAGAGAGTGATGGATTGACGTCAGGGGGGGCGGCAGGTGGCAGGGTGGGACCTCCATTATGGGTATTGCTCATTCCTTAGAGTGGCGTTGTGCCTCCCTCACCTCCCCTTCCCCTTTGACTCGACCTTCTTGCACCTCGCTCACACACCCCCGACCCCCGACACACACACACACACACACACACACACACACACACACACACACACACACACACACACACACACACACACACACACACACACACACACACACACACACTCGCACAACGCAAACACACTCACACACACACCCGACAGACACACGCGCTCTCCTCCTCATGTGTTGAATTGTATTTGGTAAATCCACAGCACACAAGTGAACTTCAAACCCCAGTTCAACTCCACCATCAAGGTGATCTCTCCCCTCGTCTCCCGGCAGCTCTGTCACTCCCAGGGGGGAACACAACGTCCCATCCTAGTGTTTTACTGCCTGTCATTGTGTTGCGTGGAGGCCGATGTCCTGCGGCCCTCGTCCCTAATGGCTGCAGAGACTTGTGTTTAGAGGCAGATTCACATTTCGGCCGGCCGAACCCCTGATGAACCACCGGTGCCTGCTGCTGGCTTTCTGGCTGGCCCGTTTGACTGCCTTACTGCCTGACTGACTGGCTTACTGATGTGTGTGTGTGTGTGTGTGTGTGTGTTGCAGGTGATCGTGCAGTCTGGCCGGCAGCCCAGCGTGCTGCAGAAGCTGTGTCAGCTCCCCTTCCAGTACTTCAGCCACCCGCGGCTCATCAAGGTGCTCTTCCCCTCGCTCATCTCGGCCTGCTACAACAACCCCCAGAACAAGGTCATGCTGCAGCAGGAGATGAGCTGTGTGCTGCTGGCCACCTTCATCCAGGTAATGGCAGCGTGGCACGACGTGACACACACACATGCATACGCAGGCACATGTACAGGCACATTCCGCACAAACACACGCTATTACCCTTGTACACACACACACCAACACCCACACTCTCTTACACAAACACACCCTCTCTTCTTCTGCACGCACGCACGCGCACACACACACACACACACATACACATACACACATACACACACAGCGTCAAGGCCAGAGAGCAGTGAACAATGTTCAGGTTGGACCAAAGTGAACGATCACCAAACCCAAGAGTTGAGGAAGAGAAACAAAAGTAGTCGTTATTTCCCCACCGAGGAGTTTTTCCTGCTACTGTTGACATGAAAACAGCTCTTCTCCTTTTTTAGCATCAACTGTCAAACAGCATAGTTCCCAGACAAGATTTATTGTTTGGTAAATCCCCAATCATATCTTGGATTAAAAGAAGTGGATGTAAAATGATTTGGTTACACCGGGGTGAATAATCAGCCCGTTGTTTCCAACGGTTCTATAGTTAACTTTCCTGTTTCCATTGCCCTAGGACTGCGCCTCAAGTGAAAAAGAGCAAGAAAGTTCAGGAAAGCAAGGAGGTAAGAAACGCGCATATTGAAAGATCTTATCAGAAGATCATTGCAGTTGTATATATTTCAATTTTATTTTATAAAAATGTAAATTCCAAATATTTGTGACTATTAACAAATTGTTAACATTATTTGTCTGTTTTATTTCCATGATAATATAATTCAGCTTCTCACTGAAGCGCTGCATTATTATGCATTTATATACTGCTATAGCCGGTATTACTTAACATATTTCCGTAGCATTGCATCTGCGCAGAAGGGATATGTTGTCACATCGTGACTTTAGGTTTAATAAAATAAATCCTGAATGATGAGAAGATTTGCCATAATATTTATCTCTCACCATGTTCACACGTCTACATTTAATGATCTATTTGCCATCAAATGAGTACTGCTTAAGAACCTCCTCCACATGGGATTTCATGAACATGTTACTTAACAATATTATTATTATTAGTAGAATTATTGATATTAATACTATTATATTGTGACAACTTGATCGCTGTTCAATGGTGCCCTGCTGATCAGTGACAACTCAACAACAAAACAATCAAACACACGATTACTATAGCCTGACTTCCTTTCCTAAGATCCCTGCGATGTTCAGCACACCTCTGCATGCCCTAACGTTGCACAACGTTGTGTAACCCTTTCCCCCCCTCTACCCTTCACAGACAAAGTCTCCCAGCTGCTGGACCTCTGCGAGCTGTCCAACCGCTTTCCCCGAGACATGTGGGACTCTGCGCTGCAGTTCTTCCTCCGCAAGCAGGAGGACCCATAGCCATGGTTGACCCGGCTCCCACGCTACAGCAGGCCGGAGCCGCCTCTAAAGGGACCTCTACCCCTTCTCTATCTGGGGGTAGACCAGGGGTCAAGCTCGGTGCAAGGCACGCAAAATGCACAAGAAGTCTTCAAGCCCTGCCAAACTTTTCAAAATAAATATCTATATGACCTGTGAAACCGAACGACGGCGTGATATTCTATGCTGGTTTATTCTATGTCTATTTATCTATTTACCTGGGGAAACGAGACGTCTTATCTCTTTTTTCCCTATGGGCATTTTTTGCACATTGAACCGTTTTATTTTGTGCATCTACGCTCGTTTGCACATTGTTTTATTTCTCTTATAATATGTTCGAGACCATCCAGATAACCTGTTTAGTACCTAGACTAGCCGAGTTTGTATTGTGTTGTATGGTTTCTGGTGGAAATGTACACTTGTCAGAGTGACAAAAAATAAACCTACATACTACTGTAATCCGTGTTTTCTAAAAAATCTGCGTTGATGCTGTGGTTTTCAGTAGAGTGTCGGCCTAGCGGTTATGTGCTAGCATTATGAGGACCTGACCACACCGTTATCCATACACAGCTTAGGGAACACAGAGTTTTCTGTGCAAACATTCACGAGACTGTATGCTGTTTGCAGTTACGCAAACCGTTACACATTTACAGTTTCTGTGTTTTATTTGTCCTGTTACCTGAAAGCAATCGTATTTTAAGGTGTGTTTAAATAATGTCTCATGTCAAATAAATTATTACTAATGTGTTTGAATTCTTGACTCCTGTATTTAATTGAATTATGTTTAATTTGCATATTTAATCTAGCATTTATTTCCAGACAATGCATTTTTGTTGACATATGCTCTGTATTGACTACCTATCAAATTATCTTTCATGGACTCAGGCTTCATATTTCCTATGATAATACTAAAATAAATCTATAATAACCATCCAAAGCCAACCTTTGAGGTGTGTCATAGGCCTGTTGATAGCAGTAAAATAGTTGCATGTTGTCTAAATGTCTTCTGATTCATTTTTATTGAGCCAGGGGAATATTTTATGGCTTTCTTTTGTTTTATAAAACAAAACATACTTTTTGTGTGCTATTTGAGTGCTCTTAAAATATTTCCAAATACGTATAATTATTTATAATTCGATATTAAAAAAAATTAGCTTGAGCTATGTCCATGCACTAAGGGCTTTAGGGTCCATTTGAATTGTAGGGTATAGGCCTACAGGTAATTTACATTCGACAATGCGTTTCCTTTTTCTACTATTGTCTCGGATAAATGCCGGCCTCGGCAAACAAATTGTCGAGGTGTAGTATATCGGTACTGGCCTGACCTATATGCTCCCATGTCCAGCGGCTATTGCTGTCCAGGATTCCTCCTGGTATGAAAATAAACTCGGGATAGGCCAGGATCCGTCCTGCAGGCCCGGGCGCTCTGCACCCAGGGTCCGGGGGAGAGGGGAGGGTCTGGTGGGGTCCCGGGACCAGGGGAGAGGGGAGGGTCTCTCAGTGGATCGTTTGCAGATGATGCCGAGGGCAGATTAGCGTCTTCTCTGTCTGGACGTCCCATTGACGAACCATATCCGAACTCTGCTCTGATTACTATCTCTATTTCGATTGTCATTTGGTTATTTTATTCATTTATAATTTTCAAATGGTTATTTACTAAAGGTAGACAAGAATAGTAAACGTTATCAGTTGTAGGACTCCATGTCAAAATAATTGATTAATTTCAATGAGAAAGCGTCACATGGACGTCCTATTTTATAGCATATTTTACCAGCATTTGTTTTGATCGCACCGCAGAGGCCTACAATTTACTTTAGGATATACCAACACGTTAAACATGCAAAATAGGAGTCTACCTACCTATTATATTTAGCTTTTAAATAAATAAAATGCATTTTTCCACTAGTCCTCTAAACGTGAGCGTGTATCACACACTGATCTAGAAGGATTGCATTAACGCATATGGTTTTATTGTTTAGATACGCTCGTTTTCATAATAAATAACAATAACTTAATGTAGAGCTGAAAACATCTGCTTTCTTAATTTAGGATACAAGAGTTGATTTTGAAGCATCTTTACAAATCATGCACATCCTCCTCCACAAGAGGGGCCACAAAAGAGGGGGGCCTGTCCAGTGTGGCTCATTGAAGGTCTGGGCTCCTCGGTATATTCCTCGGGTCCATCGCAGTCCGGGCTCGGCTTGCATTGGCATCAAAAGTCCTCAAATCCTCATGAAACGGAAGCTCTGAGAAATAAATACATCCCCCAAGCATATCCAATGTAGTCCAATGGGTGGTTATTGAAAGGACTCCGCCGAGCTCGGTGTGGATACACAAAAAAAATGAAACTTCGGTCCATGCAAAAAAAACAGCGTCCGGGCTCCTGGGTCCAACAGCGGGACGCCTTTACGTGTCCACCGGGCTCGGGACCATGCTGTTGGGCGTGTCCGGTAGCTGCGACGACAGCGAGGTCACGTCGCTGCCCGACGAGTTGCCCATGGAGCCGGACTCGGAGAAGGAGACCTGCAGGGGAGAACCGCAGTCAGCTCTGTGCATCACGTGTGTATCTGTACCTAGAGCTGCAGAATGGGTATCTATAGAGGGCTGTAAAATGTGTCATGTAGAGAGAGCCGTAGGCCAAATAGGACTCACTAATAGTAGGATTTGGTTTAAATCATTCGGTCTCCAAAACACAGAAAAGGCCCAACATCTTCCTTTCCGTCCAATACAAATGCAACAAATTCCACAAATTTAAAAACTATATGTATATTTATCTTTCAATATTTATTCATGTGGATTTACACTTTTTTTTAAAACATAATTTATTAGTTCCTTAAATTCGTTAAAAAAAAAGGAACCCTTAATCGGTTTTCGGTTCAGCAGGACGAATGGCGGGGGGGGGGGGGGGGGGTCTCGTTAGGGGGTTGTTCCGCCTCTTACCAGGTGCTGGAAGGAGGGCTGGTCCAGGTCGCTCTGCAGGGCGAAGTCGCTCAGGGCCTTCCAGGGCGGCTGATAGGTCTGCACCTCCACCGGGTTCCCAGGGACCGAGGTGTCGTGACGGATGGGGCTGCCGGCCACCATGGGCGTCCCCGTCATACCCTGCAGGTTCTGGGGAAGGAGAGACGCAGAATAGTCTTACATTTCTGAAATACCTATCTATCATTGTCATGGATTAGAAACGGGTCGTTTTAAATGATGCGTCCCTCGCAGGATTATTCTCGAAAGATGCAACAGAAAACCCAGGTCTAGCTCATTTTGAATGAATGAATAAAGTGTTAATTGGACGCACCGTCTTGTCGTTGTGCTGCTGCTGCTGCAGCTGCTTCATCAGGATGGTCCTCTTCTTGTCTTTACACCGCTTGTTCTGGAACCAGACCCGGATCACCCGGGGGCTCAGGCCGGTCATCTCCACCAGCTGTTCCTTCATGAGGGCGTCGGGCCGCGGGTTAGCGTTGTAGCAGGTCCGGAGCGTGTGGAGCTGCTTCTCGTTCAGCACCGTCCGGATGCGCGTGGTCTTCTCCGACGTTTTGTGCACGTGGTTTCGATGGGGGGGATGCCGGACCGACACCGGTTCTGGAGATATTATTTATATTTAAACATAGTTTAAAGTAATAAAACAAGGTTTTACTGTCATTGTTTTTTAATAGCCTATTTGGTCTATGAAAAATAAATTGATGTAGGCCTAAACATTAAATTATTTGCCTACCCAATTAATTAGTAATTGGAGCCATACTACCAATAATAGCCTAAAAATAATAATAACAATAATAATAATACTGGCAAAAATACTAATAACACTAAAAGTAAACCTTTATTATTATCCTAATTAGAGTAGGCCTAAGAGTAATGTTTTTTTTTATTAATAGTTGTTTTTCTGTTGCATTATCCTATTTCTACCTCATAGTTTTAATCGGGCCGTAGCCTATCTTTGATGGATCGATGGATGAGATGTCTCATATGGTAGACGCACAAACACACACACACACACACACACACACACACACACACACACACACACACACACACACACACACACACACACACACACACACACACACACACACACACACACGCACACACACGCACACACACACACACGCACACACTCACACACACCTGAGATGTGGAGAGGTCTGGAGTGTACGTGTCCCGGGCTGACCGGACTCCCCGTGGAGTCCCTCTCCAGCATTAGGCAGTGGTCGTCCCTGCACAGCAGCTCGTCGTCTCGCAGAGAGAACTCGTCGCCGGGCAGGAGGTGCCGCGTGCACACCGCGCACCGAAAGCACTCCATGTGGTACACGTTCTCCCGGGCGCGCATGACCAGGTCGCTGCTGCAGAAGCCAGCGTTACACTTTGCACATTTCATCCCAAATAATCTAAAAAATAAAAAGAGGAGAGGATGAAAAAGAGGGAGAGGAGAAACGGAAACAAAGTAGAAGTCTCAATTTGGAACAGGCCCATCTCGAGGTGGGAATCCAGCAGACGGGATCGGTCCGCAGGCCATGTGTGTTTACCTCACATCCTCATCATCCTACATGATTTTTTGAGAAATCAATAACCCTAATCACAACGTCATATTTTCTGCCGAAATACAAGAAGGCCTTATATCTAGTAGTGTAAAGTGAGCAAGCCCTACCTTACATAATCTCGTTTACAATACGTCTTTCCCTCTCGGACGAAGCAAGTGCAGCTCTCGTCCAGGTACTGGCTGCACTCCGCGCACTTGAGGCACGCAGCGTGCCACTCCAGGTCCGGGGACACCCTCAGGATGTACTGGTCGTGGATCTGGCTCCCACAACCCACACACATGGCGATCGCTGTCTTCTCTGTGGAGCATAGGCTTTACGCGTTAATGGTTGAGCATAACACACATCATACACACACACACACACACACACACACACACACACACACACACACACACACACACACACACACACACACACACACACACACACACACACACACACACACACACACACACACACACACACACACACACACACATTTCGTACCCCACACGTCCTCGTGAAATCATTTTAATCACAGGCCTAATTGCAGTCAAAACGACAAAGTCAAACTGTAAATAACGGCGTATAAACCAGTTATACCGCTTTGTTTTAGCAGTGTCGCAGGTCAGTCTACACACTGCAACAAAGTGAAAACAGAAAAATAATGAACCGAAAAAATAGGAAGGTGAACAGAAGCTTACTTTTGGAATGATCCCCCATATCATCCAAGAGAAAGGGATTAAAGAGAATATCCACCATGCAGGGCCAAGTGGTGTGCAGCGATGGATGGAGGAAAGCGGTGTGATAGGAGACGGCCGCGTCCCGGGGCTGACTGATAACTTGTGTTCCTCGAGGAAGAGGAGGAGGAGGAGGAGGAGGAGGTGGGGAGAACAATGTCTACGGCTCGATGACGTAGGCAGACCTCGCGCTTCTGAAAGTTGCGATGCACGGGACGGGAGGCCCGCTCGGACGGAGTGAAATGTTATCACTGTTGTTGTTGTTGTTGTTGTTGTTGTTGTTGTTGTTGGCCTACTGTTTTAATTGATTTAGACGTATAAAATATATAGTGAGGCCTTTTTAGTCGTTGAAATGAAATGCGATTCAAAAATTGTATACGATTATTACATGAATATTATGGTCATAATTGTGTTGTTATTATTATTCTAATATGATATATTATTATTTATCCTTGTGTATTATCATAATTATGGTATAGGCCTATAGCTGGAATGTGTTCTGGTCTCGCTACCCACTGTGAGAGAGCCCTCTACTGGGTAAGGGTCGAATCACTGAAGCAACATGAGGAGCGCGTCTCAGCCTCGGTCCTATCTCGCTGTACGCCGGTGGTGAAGCAGCTCTGTGTTTAAATGAACAATATGCCAGTAATACAGACGAACACCCCTTTTAAAACGATTTATGTATATATAACTTCCTGTATAATAGGTCCATCTTTATTTTTCAGCAGAATTGTCCTTCTTTTGAGGCATACAAGAATAATGCGGACACAGATGAGTCCGATTTGAACACAGACTGTTTTGCCTAGATGATGGCACCTGATTCTCGCAGTCTGTAGACTATACTCTTTCTCCATCTTCCTTTATCCTTCTCTCTGTCCTCTCTTGGTTTGTTTCCTTGGTGTTCCTCGACCCAGGGGCAAATAGATGGCCTTATAGGTATAGGCCTACTTGACGAGGATGTATACAGGGACACGTAGAGGCGACCGCCAATAAAATGTCAGTGTGGTAAGCCGATTATTTTACCGTGAAAATGTATAGCCTACTATAGTAGTTCCGACGATGTATTCAGTCAGATAATAAACGAAAACCCTTTTCCCTTCTTTTTTCTCCTTCTCGCTTTGTTTATTATGCCTATTTCGTTTGATTTCGGATATCTCTAGTCCATTCCCACAGAATGTTTTATTAAAATGAATATAAAGCAAACATGTATCCATTTAAAAGAGTTCATGCAATTAGGATATCAATTATAATTCTAGACAATCATAAATTGTTGTTGGTTCTGAAGTAGGCCTACACGTTGTCAAATGTAAGGCCTATACAAAGGCTGTTAGAATACACATTTTCCATTTAAATGTTGCCCAGTATCCATATAATTTAAAATGGACAAACGTTTACAAAAAATGAAGTAAAAAATAAATAATTCTGTTGGTTTTAAATATTCACGGATCAATTCCCAACAGCTAAAGTCCTGTTCTAGGCCTTGAGGTGAGGTTGGGTCCCTGCCCCATAGCGGGTCAGAGCTATACTGTAGGCCACTTGACGAAAGATTAGGTGACTTGTCAGAAAAGTAGGCCTACATAGGTTCAAAGCACTATATTGACTAACGCTAATACACAATTACATATTGGTCGAATTTGTGATTGAAAAACATTTAATTTGGGGTTGTCCTATAAACATACTTTTAAGTAATCTATGTAAGAATTTGAATAAGTAGGCCTAGGCCTACATGCTGTAATCTTTTTGTTTCTTTTTCTTAAATAGAAAAATGAAAACATTTACTAAACACACACACATTTATATATATACATACATATTTTAAATATACAAGCGGTGTTAGGGTGCTGGCCCACTCTAGCCCTGATCATTTGGTTGAGGGACACCCAGCAGCAGTAACAGCAGGGCACTCAATCTCATTGGACGGATATGCAGGCAACCACGTGGTCTGTGCCTAAGAAAAACACGGCCCTGGACATCTCGCGAGAGCTCAGCACCACAACCTTTAGCCTGCTAGTAGCACAACTTGCCTCTTTCATAAACAGGGAAGGTGTTGTGTTCACCATGCACAGGGCTATCAACAAGACGAGACAGTTGGTAAGTGTATGACAGTAACCGACTCGCATCATATATATAGTAATGTCACAGCGTAGCGAAGCTGTTAAATAATAAATCTTATCAATGCTGCGTTGCTTGTAAATTTGTATGTAGCATCTTGCGAGCAAGCTACACACATGGGAGGTTTGCAAGTCGGCTAAACACTTTCAATTCACACAATGTCCCTCAATGAATCAAGCCGTTTATTTTAGTATTACGGCGCGTATAAATCAAATGTTCCTGTGACGAGTAATATTGTGTTATGGTCTAAATAGTCGAGGATTTGTGTTGGCCTACTCAAGGTCTTATGAATATATCTTTTGAGGTTACACAACTTCACGTCATGCGTTAACAGTCTTCATAAAACCAATCTAGTATTGGTGCTATATATATGTTTCATAAGTCTTTTACCGCCCGTGTGTCATTGTGAAGATCATAGCCCTTATTGGGTAACTTGAATGACCTCCAGCGTATATAACTGGAGCTGGAGCCTCGCTTAGATAAGACTGGAGTCGTCCTGTTCTAACCTGTCCGAGCTGAGCCTGCTCAAAGCCTGGCTGACAGACCTATCCGAGGTTTTATCAACGTCTCAATTCTGTTTTATTGGGCTGTCAAGTCACTATTTATATGTGTGTTATGTTTAGAAACCTAATCTATTCTTATTTTTTCAATCCACATTAAAACACTAATCATTGTTTGCATTTTTGTTGAAGAATGAGGCATTTATTAGGTTCTTAAATTAGGAGCCGAGCCGGTATTCAGTATTTTAACTAATCCAATCGTTTTTAATTGGTCTATAATATAATGTATTGGGTCATACTATATCCTTAAACGCATAACTTGTGTATTATTATTTATGACCACATTATTGCGTCTGTGATGCTAACAAGATGTCCTCCGACAGGCTGGGTTCCTCCAGAGGTTCCAGAGCACCTTGGTGGTCGCGGAGCACAACAATGACAAGCTGACTCCCATCACGCTCAGCGCCATCACGGCCGCCAACAAGCTGGGCGGGGAAGTGTCCTGTCTGGTGGCTGGGACCGACTGCGCCAAGGTAGGGTCAACCGTTTGACACCATTCCCACAATGCCTGCCAAGCTATCGACCAGACTTCATGAATGTTAGGTGTACCGGTTCAGGTTAGTCATGGTTCATTTTGATTAAGTGTTCTGTACAGTTTAAAATTGTATGTATATTTATTGACCTTTTTTTTTATTGAACAAAAATTTAATGAAAAAATAAACACGAAATAAAACAATCTAAAGCAGAATATTCTTAACAAAGTATTTAGATCCTGCATTTGCAACTGTGGATAATGGCCATCCCCAAGTGTTTAGAGATTACTATGGAGCGAGAGTGTCGAAAATGCTGGCTGCAGGCTGTAAAGAGAGTTGTTTAAGTGCATCCTAATGTTTGCAAATGGTCGCTGATCATTATTCTGCCATTGCGGTGTCCCACGTGGAATCCTAACGTTCCCAGACGTGGGACTCAAGTGATATTTGCTCTCTCCGATTGTCATTCACCACCTTCATGTTGTTTTCTACTAATCCAATAAGCCCTTCTCAATTACCGATGGTCATCAATGGCTGTGTATCGAACTCTAATGGATGTTATGTTTGCATATATGTCCATTTCTCGTCAACCGTTTATCCGATCGACTTCGCGGTTTTTAGTTTCTTCGATGAGCATTTCTCGAGAAAGCCGGACTATTTACTATAAAGTTATATAGAACCAGTTTATATCCAAAGCCACTTGCCGTGAATTCAACTACTTGTCTTTAAAGAGCAGGGTATCCTCTAGGTTGGGAGTGGAAACCAGGAATCAGACCCAGTACCTTTCCACTGGTAGTCAAACCCCCTATCCGCTCCACTCTCCTGCCTCGTCCAAGAGGAACCAAACCAATGTTTAGGGTTGTAACTGCAAGGGCTGCCGTGTCATAATACCTACATCATATGTTGTCCCACTCAGGTGGTGGCAGAGCTCAGCAAGGTGCTGGGAGTGAATAAAGTGCTGGTGGCCCAGCATGACGCCTTCAAAGGGGCGCTGCCCGGTACGTGCTGCTTCCCACCGGCTCACCTGCCGTCAGAGTACACGTGCTAAAGGGAACGTCTTTCAGTGGTTGACTGTTGTCTTTGTGTCCGCAGAGGAGTTGACTCCCATCATTCTGGCCACCCAGCAGCAGTTCAAGTTCACCCACATCTGTGCCGGAGCGTCCGCCTTTGGAAAGGTGAGGCGGGAGATTTAGGACCTGCTGTTGGATTATTCTATTCAAATGTTCACTGAATCTAAAGTTGGGTTAATTAAGTAAATGTTTATGTACATCAGGAACTAGTTTATTATGTTTTATAAGGCACTAATTATGATGAAGTATGAAATTCTTCTTCTTAAAAAAATGTAAGCAATTACTATTTATAAAGACTGAAATTAATAAACCTTTGAAGAACGGGGGTCCTAGATCTGACTCACATTTGTTGTATACTTTTAATGCATCAACTTCTTTCTTTGAAATAATACTGCCACCATTAATAATGAGGAATCTGTCGTTTCTATAGCTGTTATATTATGCCGCTGATCCGATCTGGTGTCTTCTCTCCCCTCCGTCTGGTAGAACCTGCTCCCCAGAGTGGCAGCCAAGCTCGACGTGGCCCCCATCTCGGATATCATCGAGATCCAGTCCCCAGACACCTTCGTCAGAACCATCTATGCGGGTGAGGGCCGCCGGGGTCCGGTCCATGTAGTCTGGTGAACTTCTCCATGTAGGTCACTGTTTGTTGGACCGTGGTGTTGACGGGTGGGGATGTTTGCTCCAGGTAACGCCCTCAGCACGGTGAAGTGCAACGAGTCCGTGAAGGTGTTCACCGTCCGAGGGACGGCGTTCGAACCCGCAGCGTCGGAGGGAGGCAGCGCTACGTCAGAAGACGGTAGGAAGCAAACATGACGCGTTATAAACGTTGAACTTGAATGAATCCCACGTTTTGATTGGTCGTTTGCCTCTGGATGTTTGGAGTGCAGTGGCCTCCTCCTCCGCCGTCGGGGTCTCTGAGTGGCTGGAGCAGAACCTGAGCAAGAGCGACCGCCCGGAGCTGGCCGGCGCTAAGGTGGTGGTGTCGGGAGGTAGGAGCTGTGTGTGTGTGTGTGTGCTAAGGTGGGGGTGTCAGGAGGTAGGAACACTCCCACAATTCACCCTGCTTTCGTGTGTGTGTAAAACATGCAATATCGTTGTTGAATATTGCAATGATTTATTTATTATTAAATCATTGCATATAAATAGTGTCAACCAATTTTAAAAACGGACTTAGTAACAATTAGATTTATTTTTTTAGATTTATTTTTTTATTTGTCAACCCCTTCAGCCGGTTTGTTTGTGTGTGTTTACCTTTCGTTACATTTCTCTCTGCTTTTGTGTGTAATCTAAACCAAACAGTGGTTTGTTCCATCAGACCTGAGACCTTTGTTTGTTTCCAGGGAGGGGCTTGAAGAGTGGGGAGAACTTCCAGCTGCTCTACGACCTCGCTGAGACCATGAACGCTGCAGGTTAGATACACAGGATGTGTTTGTTCCTGTACCGTGTGGTTGGGGGCTCGTATTGTGTGGTTGGAGCTCAAATTGTGTGTTTGGATATACTGTGATATTGTGTGGTAGGAGTATGTATTGGATTGTGTATTGTAGTGTATGTATGTATAGTGATATTGTGTATTGTGTTTCCAGTGGGGGCGTCCAGAGCAGCAGTGGATGCTGGGTATGTTCCAAATGACATGCAGGTGGGACAGACCGGCAAGATCGTAGCACCAGTAAGTGTTACTTTCCACATTATGAACCCTGTAACCCTTCGTCTCCGGTCTCCCAGTGGCCTCCCATTAACCTGTGATCTGTCGTGGTTGAGCCACAGCACAGTGGTACTAATTGATCTTCTGGGAAAATCATTGGCCGGCTCAATTTTGACATTTTTGAAGTACGGTAAAGCATAGATGGTTTCAACATGCATAATCATTTGGTGGAGGATAGACAGTCTTTGTACATCAGACCCTCCCAGCCTCTGCCTTTCTTCGTCTTTGACCACTATTAGTCACAGGGTTTAGTTTTGATCTCATCAGACACAAACGCAACTGGAATAATGAGAGGGAAAGAAATTAACACATTTTTAAGCGATAATGGCAGAACGTTTTGGAGTTTAAATATAAATATGTGGACATCTGTTACCTCAATGCACAATCTGTAACTGATCCTTGAGAATTAGATGCGAATTTCATAAAACGTGCAAACAAAATCCACCATCTTTCGGTTACTTTGGTTCTAAAACGCTGTCTTTCCACTCTGGGTTGTTTCCGACGTGTGCTCCGGTCGGGACGGATTTCCCGGTGTTTCTAAAAAGGTTATCTCTCCATTATCTGATTCCTCTCTGATACCACAGCTGCGATTACCCACACATTAGCGCCAATAAAGCGCAGTGGATGGCGCATTACGCGCCCTAAGTGATTTAGCTGATCCATTAAGGTCTGCTGCACTGGTGTCTGCACTCCCAGACTCAGCCCGCCTGTCTAAATCACATTGTACTCAAATGTTTTGACGAGCTTCTTGTGTCCTGCCCTAATGTGCTCAATTCAATTTCGTTTTTTTGGAGTGCGAAGCCATTCCTTTTTAGTTAAAGGTTTTTCTGATCTGATATTTATCTCATATTCCGGTGCCATTTATTATCACAGAGAGGGGCAACGTCAAATCAGACAGGCCTCTGTTTCACTTGACATATTCTTTTGAGATGGTTGGTCACTACTCCTCAGTGTAGACAAAGCTGCTTGGGGACTCTTTTTCACGGGCCCACCTCCACGCCCTGACGGCAGTCCACTCAGAAAAAGGACCGGTTCCTCAATCCTAATGCCAAGATAATACTTCAGAGACACAACCAATCTGCATGCAGAGGCCGGCCCTCCTCTTGCCAACCTGGTGTTTTTGTTACAGTTCAATTGGCCTCTGCCAATCAAATTCAGTCTGTGTTCAGCCATGGAGCACTCAGTATTACAGCCCTGGTCGTTTTGTGCTGACAAATGGATGGCGTGTTCTTTTTGAGGCCCTCTGAAATATTGATATGGCGGTGCATTAAGCAGAGAGCCGTCCCTGAGGGACTAGAAGAGATGGAGAGAGGGGCCCCACAACGGCTCCTCATCAACGGGCGTTGTTTGTACCATCAGGCGGGGCGACTGTTACTGAACTCAGCCTTCACCTGTTGGGCTCAAGCGGGCTACTTTTACTCTGTTTTATTCTGTTTTAATTGACCATTCCCAGGAACTCTACATCGCTGTGGGAATCTCAGGCGCCATCCAACATCTGGCCGGGATGAAGGACAGCAAGGTGGGGTTGTTGTTGTGGTGGTTGTTGTTGTTGTTGGACAGTGTTGGAGGTTCAAGCTCTGATGCTTAAGGATCTCCTCAGACTGACGGCTTGGGATGCATCTTCCTCGTCATTTAGTTTTGTTGGTTTTTAGGGTTTAAAATAGTATTTATCGTTTTCTGGTCGGTTCTATTCATTGACATTATTCTATATATTTATTTTCAGACTATTGTTGCCATCAACAAGGACCCAGAAGCCCCCATCTTCCTGGTGAGCGACTTCGGCCTGGTGGCGGACCTCTTCAAGGTGAGTTCGCTCCCACCTCCTCTCCTCTCTGCAGGGAGCCTGTCTGTAAAGGCTTTACACGCTGCTCTCAGCTGTTAACACTTAACATGTTTCCTGGCACTCTGTTTAATCACCCGAGTGATCGGACCCACACACGGGGGCCGAGTGCGCGTACTCATAAAACAATTTCCCTGCTAAATTTTGCACGGCCGCATTATTGCCCTCTCTAATGCAAATGTGCAGCCGCTGAATTATTAACTTCCTGAATTAATGAGAGGGTGAGTTGTGGCCGACGCGCGTCGATACAACGGAGCAAAAATCAATCCATCGTCTGTCTGGCCTCCCTCCTGGAGAAATAACCCATAGCAAGGTGCAGAGTAGAAACTTTCCAGGGTCACATGCAGCAGCCGCCACTTACCATCGATCCTGCTGCCTAGCTGCCCTCTGGTAGGGGGGGGGGGGCTCTAGGTGGACCAATGGGATGTCTGAGACGGGGAGGGGGTCGTTGAGAGAGGCCTCAGACCAGCGTGTGTATGTATCGGTGTGTTCCGGCCCCTGGTCATGTTTTATTTAGCCCCTCAATAGTGCACGATGGACCCAGGTGTCCGGCTAAACTCAGTTATTGGTAATAATAGCTAGCGGCGGTGGAGCTGTGAGCAGCCACGCGATCACCTTACAGGTGAGCACTCCTCGGGTAACCGCTTTAAAATGGATGGGCTCTCTCCTTTTCCTGCCGCTGGAAATGGATACTGGGGTCTGACTGGTGGCGGATGATATGGTTTTTTTCAGTTTGCTTGTCATTTAAATCGGTTTAAATCGGGGTCCAATTGTCATGAATACGGCTGAGATGGGGGATGCCTGCAAAATCTAAAATAGTTGGCTTGGTTAGAGTTTATTTGAGTACATATCTCGATTGGTTTAACCTGTATATATTCAGTCTGTTAGTTACAACCATTTTTTTTAACTTGCTTTTAAATATTGTAGAGCTAGCGGGATGTACTGTACTTTTAAACGTATCCGGTTTAATTGAGTTTTAGTTAGGCTACTAACTAAAGTTAGTAACTCCGGCCCTTAACATAGCCCTGTGTTTAGGGCTTCCCATGCAAGGCAGCTTGATTTGTGAAATAACAATCCTGCGAGAATCCATCTTGTCCGGCTTCAAGTTATCCAATCAGCGTCCTATGAGGATCTAAGTGAGATTGATGGCCACGGCCAGTGATGGACAGATGGTTCTTCCAATCACCTGCCAAGTTATTATTTTTAAGTGCCTGCCCCTTTCCAAACAGTTTCCAAAGACGACTTCTCAGATGGTTCTGTGTTGCGGTGTTGGTGTTTTTTATTTTGTTTTGGCAGGGACCGTTTGTTATTCCTATGTTTTATAGACCAAATGATGGATCTGAGTGCTGCTGCCCAACTTTAGATCGCTATAATTCGGAGAGGGAGTAGCGGGTGCACCTTCAGTTTTGATATTTGAATGTTCCTGGCAGACGGTCTTCATTGTAAAAGTTGTCCTACGGGGGGGGGGGGGGGGTTGTAACGGCAGAGGTTTTGTTTTGGAATAATTCATTAAATATCCATCTTCAAAACGTGTCATAAATGATAAGATATTTAATTACAGAACAAAACTATTTTGGATTACAATATTGTTGCATTGATTGTTTACTAAAGTACACTTTTGCATGGTGGACACCCTGAATGACCAGTACATTTTCTTCTGCTTAGATTTTTATTTTCGTTTTGAAAACAATGCTGATTGATTGGTGCATAAGACAACAGCTGGAGATCACAATTTCTAGCTTTCTTAATAATATTCAGGTTCTTAAACGTAATATCCATTCTGTTTTTCTTATCAGGCCGTCCCTGAGATGACTGCTGCGCTCCGCAAGTGAAGTGGAACACCAAACTCTTACCGTTCTCTTCAACACAAAAGACGGTTCACACTGTGGCCACCAGGGGTCGTTGTTTCCCGCCTGAGCCTGACGCGCCGCCCAACACATGGATCCGATGAAGCTCAGCTCGCTGCGATGCCAGCAGAAAGTTGTTTTTATAATTTAAATTTTCTAACGGCAACTGATGGGAGAGCTGATTCTTCTCCCATCAGATGATACCACAGTGCCATTTCCTGTGTGCTGATGTAGAGGTTCTGTACGTCTGAAACGAACTAATATTATATTGTATTAAACTGACAAAGTGCAACTGACTTGCCATGTTTTCATTTAATTCAGTATCCGGCCGCAGTGGTTCCTCTCCATGATAATGATACAAAATGCCTGTGGTCTTTTACAATAAACAGGATTAGGTTCGCAATATCTAAAAGCAAATCTCAAAAGTTCATGCTATAATATGTTGCCCTCTGCGTGACAGTTTAACACTCTTCTATCAAGCCATGGCATGTATGATGACGCTGTGGTGGAGACGGTCGGCTGGAGGTATTTACAGTTTAAAACGAGTCGGACCGCAGGAATGGGAGAACGATCATGAGATGAGTTTGTTAGGGTAGGTACCGCTTAAGAACAAATTAGGCTTTTCAGTTGATATGAAACAAACAAGCAAAGATTATCTTCTGTCTCATCTGGGCTCTCAGTCTTCACGCCACCTAACTGGATCCTTATCTCAATCACTTCAATCTGTATTCTAATTATTTTTCTGTCATATTTGTCTTTTTTAAACCAATATGTTCGAGTTACAAAGGTTAGCGTTGTAATATAGAAAGACGTAAGAAAAGATGTTTAAATCTTAGCTCAAGGTAGTCAAATCTACCCTGCAGCGCTAGCATCGAAGAGGACGCGTCTTTAGCGAGGGCTGACCAGTTATAGAGCGAGCGGACATGATCTCATGAGTCCATGTCTCCGGTCCCTGAAAGGATGCACTGGGGAACGTCTCTGGCCCAGTCCGACGTCCACACCGTTTAGGGATGAAAACCCAATTGCTGGTTTCTTTGAGTAACAAGTTCACAACAGTCGCGTGTAAATCCCTGTACTCTTAACTTTAATCAAACCGGGTTTGTTGGGCTGTGCCCTGCTGTTGTGCTGTTCGGACGAGGACGTCCAGTGAGTCTCAACCACCGAATGGAGAAGGTCCTTCATAACAGCAGGAAGAATGACACCCTATTCGGATCAACACCCCCTCTGCAACAGTAACGGGGTTAGTCCAGTAACGATTCTTCAATGTCCCATGAGTGAGTCGGGTCCCCCTAGCTCCTCCCCCCTCCGTGCCCTGACCTACGCCTCGGCCAGCCGGCCGATGGGGCCGTCGCCCTGCTCCATCATGCGGTACTTCTCCTCCAGCAGCGGCTCGCTGCTCTGCAGGTGGATGAGGGGCTTGGTGCAGAAGGCGGGCCGCAGCTCCTGGTTCCTCTTGTTGTACAGGTTCAGCCGGTGCTCCAGCTCCGGGCTGGTCAGGCCCGAGCCCGCGGGGCTGGGCGGCTTCAGGTTGACGGGGTCCAGGCCCTTGGGCGCCATGCTGGAGGTGTCCGACAGCGAGGACAGCAGCTCCTGCACCGTGGCCACGTTGGCGGGGCCCCTGGGCGGCGCGGGGTCGGGGCCCAGCGCCAGGGGGCTGCTGTAGGGCGGCGGGTAGCAGCGCTGGCCGCTGTAGTCGTCGGTGGAGGTGGAGGCCTCGCGCACCGTGGAGCTGCAGTCGGTGACGGAGCCGCCCAGCGTGTGGCTGCTCAGGCTGTGGTGGCGCCCGCTGAAGCTGGAGAAGGTGGCGGCGGACGCGTCGCTCACGCAGCTGCTGGTGCGCTGCAGGTGGCAGGCGGAGGGCAGGCCGTCGGCGCTCACCAGGGACGAGGGCATCTGGCTGGGGTTGTTGGGCAGGTGCACGTCGATGGCGGCCGTGGTGATGACCCGCGCCGGGTCGGGGATCCCCATGTCTGGGGGGGGCAGAACAGCAGGGGGCGTTAGAGAGAGGCGGGGGGGGATGAGGGGGAGAATGTGTCTGAGAAGGGGGACCTCCATGGCTCTTACCGCTGCTGGGCTCGCTGTAGTACTGGCTGATGTAGTTGTTCATGTCGTCCTGAACGATGTGGTCTAAAGACAACAATGAACGGTACAAAAACATCAGTTGGTTCTCCGTCTCAGGCACAGAAACACCGTTGTGTATTCGGCATTCAGCCGGTGATTAATACCACAGGCTTTGTGTTGAATGATTGAGGAGGTGGGGGGTGTTTGGACAGCGTAAAGCCCACCAGCGCACCTGAACCTCTTTGGCGGTCAGAGAAGGGGTTCTGTTTTTATGGCTGATCCTCAGTCAGTCCAAGTGTGTGTCTAAGTGCTGGCCCTTCAAAGACCCCTCAGGAAGAATACCAGACGGACTTCTTTTCATTTAGTGCTCCGCCGCTCTGAAATATTCATCCTGAACCAACGTCCTGAGAGGAGGCCTAGCGTCTTCCCCGGTCGTAACGGACAACATCTCCCGGTGATTAACAACACGGGGGTTTACTGAGGAACGTGGCCTGCTTAAAGCGCAGTCTGCGCGCACACTCACACACACACACACACACACACACACACACACACACACACACACACACACACACACACACACACACACACACACACACACACACACACACACACACACACACACACACACACACACACGTACATACCAGCAGCGCTGTGATTTATAGTTTTGATAAAGGACATAGCTGCAGTGTTTTCCAGCCCAGGCATGGTCAGAAATGCCAGCTGCTGTGTGGCCGGTAGTGCTGTGAGTTATGGGGCTCCGCCGCGGAGCGAGAGCGGCTCAGTCCATCACCTCGTTCCGCTGGAAGGGTTTTATTGAAATTCACAGACGGGGGTTTTGAGGGGAGCTCGAGCGGCGTCAGGGCGCTGGCGTGCGGTGATGTCCACCATTAATAAAGCGGCACGGTTGGCCGATCTACGGCCGATAAGACGGATGACGGTAGAGATGCACCGTCGGATAAGAACTGGTGTGTATGGAGCCGTCGCCTCTGTACCCAGGGGTTTGATGCGTTCGCTCTCGTTCACAGGTGGTGGATTACTTATATGTTCAGTTATCATCTCTCCTGCAGAGCTACACGTCCCAGTCGCCCTTCTTTTATCATCCTCCTTCATTTTGTTTGTCTGGTTTATGCTGAAAGATCGCACAATATTCCAGTCATTCTTTGTTTGACTGATGATTTATGACGTGTTTACACACACACACCTCCTGAAATCCTGACATTGTGGGGACCTTGAGGGAGTACGTGGGGCTCTTGGGTGTTCCCTGCGTTACCTGCGGCTCCGCTGGGCCCCCGGGGGTGGGCCTGCCGGCGGGGCTCTGAGGGCCCCGGGGCCTGCAGGCCGTCCACCTCCTGGAAGGTGCTGTTGGGTTTGTTCCACACGTGG